>NW_028122804.1:0-142588 GCF_965194805.1 Balaenoptera borealis | reverse complement strand
AGTCTGTAACCTTCAAAGCCTAAGCCCTCATCACAACAAAACTCAATTAATATTTACATTTATCAAATTACATTGCAACCTGGGGAGTTCTTGGCACAGTCCTGAATAAGAGTGAGAAAGAAAGAAATAGCGTTGTTCATCCAGTCAACCAAAATTTTTTTTTTATTTTTTATTTTTTTAATGCTATTCTTGTCTGCTTACATTCTTTTTATGTATGTATGTATGTATGTATGTATGGCTGTGTTGGGTCCTCGTTTCTGTGCGAGGGCTTTCTCTAGTTGTGGCAAGCGTGGGCCACTCTTCATCGCTGTGCGCGGGCCTCTCACGATCGTGGCCTCTCGTTGCCAAGCACAGGCTCCAGACATGCAGGCTCAGTAATTGTGGCTCACAGGCCGAGTTGCTCCGCGGCATGTGGGATCTTCCCAGACCAGGGCTCGAACCCGCGTCCCCTGCATTGGCAGGCAGATTCTCAACCACCGCACCACCAGGGAAGCCCAACCAAAATTTTTGAAGCAGCTGCTAGATGCCTGGCCCTGTTTGGAGTTCAGCAGTGATCAAGACAGGAAGAGTCCTACTTTCATGAACCATGTAGTGGGGAGGAGAGACAGGTGCAACTTAGGTGAGGGATTTCACCTTGCTGGGCCTCTGTTTTCTCATCTGGAAAATGGGATGGGTGTTTCTCATTTTCTGGGATTGTCCAGCCCTCACATTCTCTGATTCCATAAGAAGCATTTGTTTTCCTGTTTCTTTAAAATTCAATCAGGCCATGAGCTGTGATGAATGTCGTTAGCTGCTCCCCAAATCACTCTATTTCCACCCATTTCCTGTGATCAGGTCTATCCCCCAACATGACTCAAAATCAATCAAGTCACAGAAGCTAAGGGGCACCCAGCAGAAGAATTCCAACCCTGGCTTCTCAGGAGCTCTGCGGTCTACCTGGCCAGGTAAACTTCACGCACCTGGCACAAGGTGGCCATCCCTGGTTTCACATCAACATGATCTCAGGCACAAACCTCCTTGTTTTTCCATTTTGTCTTTAAGTTACTTGCTGAAACAACTGCACAAATATGAAAAAGATATAAAAATCAGGCATCCTCTGCCCTCACTGCCTACTAATAAATGATTTTCTGCCACTTTAATGATAAAGATACAACATTTCAGCATTCCGTTGCCCTTATTATTTTTCATTTTGTTGATATTTCTACTGAATACATCTTTCAATATTTTAACAATGGAACATGTATTTAGGTTGTTCCACACACAGCCTTTGGTGGTAAGGGTTTTGTTGTTATATTTCTATTATGTTTCCTTTAAAAATCATTATCCTGTTTAAATGGATTACGTCAACTTTATAGGCATTTATCATATGATATTGATGAAATTAATACATAGAGGGCAGTAGTACAAATTGATTGGAATTGAGAGCCTCTATTAGCACAGTTAAATATAAATATTTATATATATATATATATATATATATATATATATATATATATATGCCAAATTACATGCTGAGTGAGATTCTCCTACTCTTTTTCACTCTCTGCCCCTCAAGCCTGTGAGAAATGGAATATTTCTTGCCATATCAGTAAAAAAAGGATGTCACAGGCATCAGCACTTGCAGCCCTCCCGTGTGAGCCGGCAGGCCCTGAGGAACTCAGGATATGCAAATACAGAATGCTGGCCCCAGAGAGCTGAGGTGCATATCAAAGGAAGGATTTCAGTGAGCCCAGACGCTTGCATCTTCCCATACAAAGAAAAGCGCTACATTCCTCACCTTGGGAGAGCTGGTTTTCCTTAGTTAACAATCACCTTTTGATGTTCCCCATTACCTGCGCCATTCCCCTCCCCTGTCCCCTCCCCCCAGTACTTTAGCTCAGGGAGGAAGGAGCGCAGAGAGACTCGGCTGAACAAGGGGCCTGCGAGCCTGGGGATGCGTTTTCAGCCGCTTTCCCCGCAGTCAGGAGGAGGGGCGCTGACGCTCCAACCGGACCCTGGGCCTCCCTTTCCCCGTTTCCCCTCAGGACGCTCAGGCCGACCCACTCCCCACGCCCACCAGGCCCCGCGAGCCAGGCCGAGGGCAGGGGCGAGAGAAGGGACCGACGTTCCCCGGGACCAGAACGCTAGGGGCTGCTCTTTCTGCACAGCAGCGGTGGGTGGCAGCGAACCCCTGCCCCTCAGAAGCTGGTCTTGCACTGACGCCCGGGCACCAGACCAGGAGGAGGGTTGGCGCCCACTTACCCGGCCCGCGGTCCCCAGGACTGTCGCGGCTTTGGCGGCCGGGGCCCCTCCAGAGCCGGCAGCCTCAGTGAGGCCGCCCTCCCCTCGGGCTCCGGGGCACTTTAGTGACGGCGGAGGCAAGAGACCCCGAGCCGGGAGTTCCAGCTCTGCGGAAACGCGGGATCGTTCTGGGCGAGGAGGTGGGACCGCTCTGCCCCCAGGCCTTCCGGGAGGGAGGGCGGCGCCGGGGGAGGAGCCGCCTGGAGCCTCCAGGAGCCCTTCCGGGGGTCCTGGAGGGGCGGCCCGGCCTGGGGGCCCCGCCCACTGTGGCCGCAGCCCAGGCCTTTTTCCTGGAATCCTACACAAGAAAGAAAGATACAGTCTATAGTAAATATTCACAAATGATTGTTGCTGCTGTGCTTACTATTCTATTAAAGGTGTAAAATCCATAAAACACTTTAAGTTCAAAGTTAAATACGAATTTTTACCTTTCTAATTATGTCTCTGCTATTCCCAACTGTGGTTAATGAATCAGAGACTGTGGCATCACTAGTTAAAAATGAGCTTGAGGAAAAAATAGAACTCAGGCCCACCAGACCTACTGAATCACGATCTGCACTTTTACAATCTCCCCAGTGTACTTGGGTACCCATGAATAGTTGAAAGGTACATTTCTACCTCGACATGTCTTTTCTGTCTGAGAAATACACACATTTTATCCAGTTTGATATAAATAAAACACTCAAAAATGCATATGCCTGTGTTGAAACCATCATTTTATCATTTCTTTTCCAGATAAGTATAGTCTCTACACTGGTTTTGTGGATCACATGCCATACTCTTTTCTTGTAGTTACAAATAAGGTAGAGAAAGTTACTTTGTAAATATATATATATTAGTGGATAATTGAAGACAGTCTTCTAAATTAAAAGCACTTCTCTTAACTTGCTGTTTTCTTCTTGGGTCACATTATGAACTCTTCCCGTGGCCACATGGCATGTGTACTTTTAATTTCAGGGACTGCTGCCATTCCAGGATGTGGCCATAGATTTCTCTCAAGAGGAGTGACAATGCCTGGACCAAGATCAATGGGAATTGTACAGGGGTGTGATGTTAGAGAAGTATAGGAACCTGCTCTCCTTGGGTGAGGATACCTTCCTTCCAGAATTCCTTTTCCAACCACAGGGTTTAGAGTCCTTCATTTGTAGAATGTCTCCTGGAATCTTCTGCTTCCTACAATAGGGTTTCAGATTGCAATGTTTCAGGAAAGACTAGGAGTTTGTGGGTATAATTTATCTTATTTTTTTAAAATCGCAGTCTCCCTTTTAATATACTTTGTAACTGCTTGGGATGTGTCTATATGAACTGTGTATTATATGCTTCTGTTATAGTCCTTACAATATTTTTTTGTCTTATTTTCTGTAACAATTTTCCATGGATTCTTTGGGCTTAAGGTATATTAAAAGGGAGACTGCGATTCTGGGACTTCCCTGGTGATGCAGTGGTTAAGAATTCGCCTGCCAATGCAGGGGACCCGGTTCAATCCCTGGTCTGGGAATTTCCCACGTGCCACGGAGCAACTAAGCCAGTGGGCCACAACTACTGAGCCTGCGTGCCACAAGTACTGAAGATGGTGTGCCTTGAGCCCGTGCGCCATTTATTTTTTGGAGAATAAAACTGCCTCTGAGTGATTAAAATCTAGACCAGCTAGTCAAAATGCTTTATCACCTGTTCTTCTAAACCACTGATCAACGGAACAAGTTTTACTAGGGATAATAGAGTAATTGTATTCTGGAGTTCATATCGGCAATATGTTTTATGACCTTGATGCTGGATCACGACATTTCAATGGCATAACTGCTATTAACTGTCTGTTTGTTCAACGATTAAAGTCTCACGTGATCTGAGTTCAGACTGGAGTCATCCTGGTTGGTTTCTGTCTATTGCAGATTTCTTCCAGTATGAAAGGACAAGAGCAATACGGCTTACTTTACAAAATGTCTTCAAACCAAATGATGATATAATCTACATTCAGTTAATTTATACATACCCTACTGTAGAACAGGGTTTGTTACGGTGGCAGAGCCCGGTAATTAGGTAAAACTGAAACATTTATCTGCAGTGGTTCAAGTTCTCTTCCTAAGAATATGTTTATAATCAACATTCTTTCACAAAGTACCCAATTTAATTCACCATAGCAGTCCTCATATTAACTAAATGGAGAATCCTAGGCTATATACAAATCCAGAAAGGGCCAAAAGTCATCAGCCCCTATGGATTATTACAACCCATTACTGAGACATTCAAATTATTTCTTAAAGAACCACCATGACCATCAACATCATCAATTTATATATTATTGCCCCAATGCTAGCCTTAACCATGGCTCTCACAACATGAATTCCTCTTCCCATATCTTATCCACTAATTAATATAAATGTAGGCATACTATTTATGTTAGCCATATCAAGCCTAGCCATTTATTCCATCCTCTGATCTGGTCGAGCTTCAGATTCAAAATACTCACTCACTGGAGCTCTACGGACAGTAGCACAGACAATCTCATATGAAGTCTTGCTGGCAGTTATTCTATTCTCAGTCCTAATGCTAAATGGATCATTTACACTTTCAACAGTAATTATTACACAAGAACACCTATGACTAATTTTCTCCTGACCCTTACCCAGAATTTGATTATCTCCGCAGTAGCAGAAATCCAATGAAGCCCCACTTGATTTAACAGAAGTAGAATCAAAACCTGTATATGTCTTCAATGTAGAAAATGTAGCAGGCCCATTCACCCCGTCCTTCCTAGAGAATATGTCAATTTCCTTATAATAAACATTTTCACAACATTCTATTTTTAGGAGCATTTGACAATCCCTACGTGCCAGAATTATATACAGCCCAAGTCATCATTAAAACACATCTAACAATCTCCTTTCTATGAATTCAAGCATCCTACCCACAATTTTGATATGATCAACGTATACATCTCTTATAAAAATATTTTTTACTACTAACATTAGCCCTATGTATATGAGAGTTTTCACTACCTGTCATCATACCAGGCAACCCACAGCAAACTTAAGAATTATGTTTGACTAAAGAGTTACTTTGATAAAGTAAATGATAGAGGTTTAAATGCGCTTATTCCTGGAATTGAACTTATTTCTAAGAATTTTACATTCTCCATGCTACCACATTACACCACAATGCTATATAGTAAGGTTCTCTAAGAAAGCTTCAAGGCCCATACCCCCAAAATATTGTTGTATATCCTTCCTGTACTAATAAACTCTCATTGTTTTTACTATCATTCTACTGACCATTATTTCAGGAAATATAATTGTAGTAACAAGCTCACACTGGTTAATGGTATCCCCATTCTAATAAAAAACATGAACCCATAAGCTACAGAAGCATCCAACAAATATTTTCTAAAACAATCCACCACATCAATACTACTTATAATGGCTATTATCATTAATCTAATATACTCTGGTCAAAGAACACAATGAATTACAAAAATCTTTAATCCAGCAGCATCCACTATCATGACAATCGTCCTTGTCACAAAAGTAGGACATTCCCCATTTCACTTCTGAGTGCCCGAAGTAACTCAAGGCATTCCATGAACAGCAGGCCTGATGCTATCAACATGACAAAATTGCACCCCTATCAGTTTTATACCACATGTCACCATCCATCAACCTAAACATACTGTTAATCATAGTGATATTATAAATCATAGTTGGACGCTGAGGCAGACTTAGCCATACTCACCTGGAAAAAATTACAGCCTCCTCATCAGTTGCCCATATAGGATGAATAACAGCTATTATAATGTATATTCCAAGTATAACAATCCTAAACATACTAATTTATATCATAACAACACTATCTTCTTCCTATTTATACCCAGATCATGTACTACAAGGGTATCATTATCACACACATGAGATAAAACACCTCCCATCAGGATCCTTATCCTCAGCATTATAGTGTCATTAGGAGGTCGCCCACCATTATCAGGGTTTTGACCCAAATGAATAATTATCCAAGAGATAACAAAAATGATAACATCATTCTACCAACACTAATAGCCATCACAGCAGTCCTCAGCATATATTTCTACTTGCAGCTAACATACTCCACATCACTAACTATATTCCCTTCATTAAACAACACAAAAGTACAACAATTTGAACATACAAAACAAATAACTTTCCTATCATTACTCATCATAATAGCCACACGGTTACTACCCATAACACCCATCCTATCAGTGCTGGACTAGGAATTTAGGTTAGTTTAGACCAAGAGCTTTCAAAACCCTAAACAAGTACAATTTACTTAATTTCTAAAAATAAGGACTGCAGGACTTTCTCCTATATCAATTGAATGCAAAGCAAACACTGTAATTAAGCCAAATCCTTACGAGATTGATGAGTTTTAACCCCAGGAAATTTTAGTTAACAGGCAAATCCTCTAGTCAACTGGCTTCAATCTACTTCTCCTGCCTTTGAGAAAGAAAAAAGAAGAAAAAAAAAGGCAGGAAAATCACCAGCAGAATTGAAGCTGCTTCTCTCAAGTTACAATTCAATCTGTTGATTCACCACAGGGTTTGCCAGAAAGAGGGCTCAATCTCTGTCTTTAGATTTACAGTCGAATGCTAGCTCAGTCATTTTACCTCTGTTCATACACTGCTGATTATCTTCAATAAATCACAAAGATATCGGCATTTTATCTTTACTATTTGGTGCTTGAGCTGGAGTAGCAGGCAGCGCCTTAAGTATATTAATCCTGGCTGAGCTATGCTAACCTGGAGCGCTACTTGGAGATGCCCAAATCTGTAAGGTAGTCATAACAGTCCCTGCACTTGTAATAATTTTCTTTATAGTTGTACCCATTATGATTTCAGGGTTTGAAAACTGACTTGGGCCACTAATAACTGGGGCACCTGAGGTAGCATTTCCCCCAATATATCATATAAACTTTTGACTACTTCCCCCATCATTCTTACTCCTACTCATATCACCAATAGTAGAAGCTGGTTCTGGTACAAGTGGAACCCTATATTCAGCTCTAGCCTGCAATCTGGCCCATGAAGGAGCCTCTGTCGACCTAACCATTTTCTCCTTACATTTAGCAGGTGTCTCTTCAATTCTTGGTGCTATTACTTTTATTACTATAGTCTTTAATACAAAACTAGCAGTCATATCCCAATACCAAACACCAGTATTTGTTTAATCTTTCCCAACTATAGACATATTACATAATTACCACTCTCAGTCTGAGCAGCCAGAATTGCCATATTGTTAAGAGATAGAAATCTAAACACTACTTTCTTTGACCCTGCAGGAGGAGACTGAATCCTATACCAACAGCTATTTTGACTCTTTGGTCACCCTGAAGTCTGTATTCATGGCCTACCAGGCTTTGTTATAATCTCACATATCATTACATACTATTTAGGACAAAAAGTGCCTTTCAGCTATTTGGGACTAGTATGAGTCATGTCCACTGGCTTTTTAGGATTTCTCTTGTGGGCCCATCATATGTTTACCATAGGGATAGCTGTTGACTCAGGAGCATACTTTGCATCAGCTACCGTAATTACTTCTATCCCTACAGGAGTAAAAGTATCTAGCTGATTAGCAACTCTTTATTTAAGTTTTCTTTCTCGTTTCTTTTTTTTTTGGCTGCGTTGGGTCTTGGTTGCTGCACGTGGGCTTTCTCTGGTTGCGGTGCACGGCCTTTTCATTGCAGTGGCGTCTCTTGTTGCAGAGCACAGCCTCTAGGCGCGTGGGCTTCAGTAGTTGTGGCTTGCGGGCTCTAGAGGGCAGCTCAGTAGTTGTGGTGCACGGGCTTTTTGCTCCGCGGCATGCGGAATCTTCCCAGACGAGGGCTCGAACCCATGTCCCCTGCATTGGCAGGCGAATTCTTAACCACTGTGTCACCAGGGAAGTCCCTGGTTAGCAACTGTTCACGGAGGTAATATTATATGACCTCCCACTATACTATGAGTTTTAGGCTTTAGTTTTTCTTTTTACAGTAGGTGGTTTGACAGGAATCATCTTAGCCAACTCATCCCCAGACATTGTCCTCCAGGATACATACTATGTAGTAGCACACTTCCATGACCTAATGTCCATGGGAGCAGTCTTCACTATTATAGGAGGCTTCCTACACTGATTCCCACTATTCTCAGGTTATACAGTTAACTCAGCATGAGCAAAAATTCACTTCACAAGTATATTTGTAGTAGTAAATATGACTTCCTGCAGCACTTTCTTGGCCTCTCAGGGATGTCACTACATTAGTCTGAGTACCCTGAGGCACACACAACATGAAATATTTTATCTTTAGGCTCATTCATCTCAGTAGCAGCAGTAATGCTAATAATCTTCATACTTTGAAAAGCATTTGCGTCTAAACAAGAAGTCTTAGCAGTGGAAATTGCTACTCCTAACCTAGAATGGTTACACGAATGCCCTCCACCATATCCTATGTTTCAAGATCCTACCTATGTAAATGTAAAATAAGGAAGGACTCAAGTCCTTCTCAACCAGTTTCAAGCCAACACCATAACAATTATGTCTTTCTCAATAAATGAGATAAAAGTAAAAAGTGATGTAGCTTTGTCAAAGTTAAATCATAGGCTAAAATCCTGTATATCACTAAGGCATATCAGTTTCATCTAGGCTCTCAAGATACAACATCACCGATTACGGAAGGACTTTTACATTTTCATCATCACACATTAATAGTGATTTTTAAAATAAGTTCTCTAGTCCTCTATATCATTTCACTAATATTGACATCTAAACTAACTCATATGCATAGAATAGATGCACAGGTAGAGAAAATGTGAACAATTTACTAGCCATTATTGTAATCTTAATTGCCCTATCATCATTGTGAATCCTTTACGTGACACATGAAATCAATAACTCTTCCCAAACCATAAAAACTATGGGTCAGTAATGATACTGAAGCTACAAATACACAGATTATGAAGATTTAAATGTTGACTCCTCTGTAATCCCCACATCAGAGCTAAAACCAGGAGAATAATGACTAATAGAAGTCAACAACCGAGTAGTTAGAGATAGTCATTGAATATCAGTTTCATCTGAAATTGTTGTACACTCCTGAGTTGTTCCTTCTCAGGCCTAAAAAGAGCTATCCCAGGATGCCTAACTTAAAGAATCCTAATACCAACAGGACCAGGCCTATGTTGTGGACAAGAGAGCTCGTTTTCCTGAGTTCAAAGACAGGACAGAGGGATATGGCTGAGATATGGGGTGAATCTGGAGCCCATGGGGATGCACTTTCCAAGCTCCAGGATAGGAATGGGGCCTCTAGGGTCCCAGGCCACCCACCACACCCTCCCGAGCAGGATCTGGACAACATTCCCTGTCAGTGATGAGGCAGCCCTAATACTGGTCATGCCCCGATGTTGTGTCCTATGTGGGCCCCATGCTCTTGGGACCACATCCCACACTCTGCAGGTCCATGCTACAGGGTCCTTCGTGCCTCAGGAGTACAGACCACACAATAAGCAGTTCCCTCCCCAACCAGCAGGAGGAGGGGAGGAGAGCAGGGGCACCAGGGGAATCTCACTCAGACAACAACACCCCAGGGGTGCCAGCGGGGACAGTGATGATGCAGATGAGGCACAGACCAAGAGATGGGACCAGAGGACACAAAAGGCAGCTGGTCAGGTCCTGGCTCATCTGCACCCAGGACACCTTTGTCCCATACACCCCCTTCCTCATACACCCTCTCCTTAAATGCAGATTCTTCAGATGCAAACAGGCAGAGCTTCAGACTGAAAGTCAGCTCTTCCAAAATGACCCATCAGCAAACACTGCAGGATTCCACTCCCTGTGCTTTGTGGCTGCTTCCCACTAACTATCTAGTTTACATTTGGTAGTGTATATATGTCCATGCCACTCTCTCACTTCATCCCAGATTACCCTTCCCCCTCCCTGTGTCCTCAAGTCCATTCTCTATGGCTGAGTCTTTATTCCTGTCCTGCCCCTAGGTTCTTCATAACCATTTTTTCTTTTTTTTTAGATTCCATATATATGTGTTAGCATACGGTATTTGTTTTTCTCTTTCTGACTTACTTCACTCTGTATGACAGTCTCTAGGTCAATCCACCTCACTACAAATAACTCAATTTCATTTCTTTTTATGGCTGAGTAATATTCCACTGTATATATGTGCCACAGCTTTATCCATTCATCTGTCGATCCTGCCAACACTTTTACTTTACTCAACTGAGACCAATGTCAGACTTGTAAGGTAATAAATTTACGATGTTTTGAGTCACTCAATTTGTGGTAATTCGTATGAAAGCAATAAAAAACAAATACAGAGGTCCTACAAGAGCCAGGCTATATATTTATATTTAAGTATTTCTAAAATGAATTTAACCCTGTGATTCACAGCAGCAGCAGCTTCCAAGGGATCCCACCACACACCTGAGGCGAAAGCAGCCTAATAAAGAAGCAGTGACAGCAGCAGGTCACTGCCCCACACTTGGGGTAGAGGGGGATTTGATCTACTGTAGCAGCAGCATAGCCTGAATGGGAATGCATCCTCCTGTGGCACTAGTCCCATCAGCATTAGTCTAATCTGCTAGCATCTGCTGTGCCAACAGGCCCAACGTATACAAACCCTCCAACTCAGTAGCATTAAGTGAGCCAGGCTCAGTGTTTCCTGAAACTCATATCCAATGGCACTGGAAAGCCCAGATATCACCTAGTGTTATGAAAACATAAAAAAAAAACAATAACAGAAGACTGGCAACTTCAGAAAGAAAAGGGGAACAATGGAATGGGTGAAAACAAGTGGGATAAATATAAGAGACTATCATTAGTCTCATGAGTTTCTTAAATTCCCTATGATGGTCAAAGCAAAAATTATGACACCATCTGATGTGGTTCTCAATGTATATAGAGGAAATACTACAGAAAATCATACTTTAAAACTGGGGACTATTAAGAGACCTAAATGGAAGTAAAATTTTGAAACTTCACTTGAAGTAATAAAAGACAGATTCCAGTAGGCTATGATAAGTTACATATGTATAGTGTAAGGCCAAAAGCAACCACTAAGAAAACTATACAAACAGTATACACAAATGATTATAAATAAATTAGATTAAAATGGACTTACCAAAAAATGTTTAAGTAACCCACAAGAAGGCAAAATAAGAGAAACACAGGATTGAGAAACTAAGGTAAAAGACAAAACAAAAAATAAAATGGTAGACCTAATCTTTAACATAGCAATAATTACATTAACTGTAAATGATCTAAATAACCAAGTCAAAGACAGAGATTGAAAGAGTAGATGAAAAAATCACAAGCATGATCCAACTCTATACTGTCTATAAGAAGCTTACTTTAAACATCATGATATAGGTAGTTCAAAGTAAAAGGATGAAAAAGGTATATCATGTGAACATTCATCAGAAAAAGCAGGAATGGCTATATTAATATCAGATAAAGTAGATTTCAGAGCAAAGGAAATTATTAGGGGCAAAGAGGGTCATTACATAAAGATAACAGGAATAATCCACCTAGATGACCTAGTGATACTAAATGTGTGTGCACCAAACAACAGAACTTCAAAACACATGAAGCAAACACTGAAAAAGGTAAAAGGAGAGAATTTCAAATCCACAATTATTATTTGAGACTTCAACACAGCAATTTATAGAACTCCCAGAGAGAAAAATCAGCAAGGGTATGGAAGAACTGAAAACATCATCAATCAACAGGATATAACTGACATTTAAAGAACACACTCAATAAAAGCAGAATACATATTCAAGTGTCCATGGAACATTCACTCATATACCATACACTGGGTGATAAAAAAAAAACATTAGCAGATTTAAAAGAATTAAAATCATAGAGAGTATATTCTCTAGCCATAATGGAACCAGACTAGAAATCAATAACAGAAAGACAACAGGAAAATCTTCAATCACATGAAAACTAAACATCACAATTCCAAATAACTCATGGGTAAAAAGTCAAGGAAAAATTTTTAAATGCATAGAATAAAAGAAAATGGAGATATAACAGATCAACATTTGTGGAATAAAGTGAAAGCAATGCTGAAAGGGAAGTTTATAGCACTAAATTGGGAAAGAAAATATTTCAAAGAAATAGTCTAATTTTCTATATTAAAATAGTAAAAACGGAAGAGGAAAAAACACTAAACAAGCAGAAAGAAGGAAATAATAAAGATGAAACAAAAATCCATGAAACTGAAAACAGGAAAATGGGGGGGGAGGAAATCAATGAAACAAAAGGCTGGTTCTTCAAAATAAACAATCTCATCAAGAAAGATGTAGCAAGACTGATAAAGATAAAAAGAGAGATGGCACAAATCACAGATATCAGAAATGCAACCAGGGATACCATGACATATCCTGCAGGTTAATAAGGGACAAGTTATTATGAACAAGTCTACACTATAAATTCAAAAATGTGGATGAAATGGACCAATGCGTCTACACCCAAAACTACCAAAACTCAGCCAAGATGAAAGAGACAATCTCAATTTTCCTGTAACTATGAGAAACACTGATTTTTCATTTAAAAACTCCCAAAAGAAATATTCAGGCTTAGATGTTTCACTTTTACCCAAGACTTAAAGAATTAACACCAATTTTACATGACTTGATAAGAAACAGAAGTAGAGGGAACAGTTCCTAATTAATTTTATGAAGCCAGTATTACCTTGATACCAAAACCAGACTGGGATAGTATAGAAAGAAGAAAACTACAGGCCAGTATTTTTTATGAAATTGGCTGTAAAAATCCTCAGCCAAATATTAGCAAATTAACTCCAGAAATGTATAAAAAGAATAATATACCATGACCAAGTGGTATTTATTCCAGTTATGCAAAGTTGGTTAAATATTTGAAAATCAAACAATGTAATCTACCATATCCAATAGACTAAGGGGGAAAAGTCATGTGATCCTAATCATTAATGCAGAGAAAGCATTTGACAAAATCCAATCCCATTCATGATTTTAAAAAAAGAAGAAAAGAAACTCCAAGCAAACTAGGAATAGAAAAGGAACATACTGAAACTCATAAAGATGATCTACAAACAACCTATACAGACATTATATTTAACTGTGAAAGACTGAACGCTTTCTCTGTAAGATCAGAAACAAGGCACCGATATCTGCTCTCACCACTTTTATTAAATATATTACTGGAGGTTCTAGTAAGAAAATAAAGCAAAAATAAATAAACAGATAAATTTAAAAGTTAAATTTTTAAAAAGTTTATTTAAAAGATGAAAGAACTATTCCTACTATGTTGAATAGGAAGGAATATATCCTCCTGAATGTTGAATAGTAATATATCCTATTATATTGAATAAGGAAAACTAAAACTGTCTGTATCTGAAGATGAGATGATAATCTAAATGGAGAAAATACCAAGGAATCCACATAAAGCTTGAGAAATAATATTAGTTTGTAAATGTTTTAGAGTACAAGATCCACACAATTTTATCAAATTATATATTAATAACAAATGTGTAGAAGCTTAAATAAAAATATGTGATGCCATTTACAACTGACCTAAATAAATACTTAAATAGAAGCCCAATAAGACATTTATAGGACCTCTATACTGAAAATTACAAAATGCTGATGAAGAAAATTTTAAAAGTCCCAAACAAATAGGGAGACATACCTTGTTCATAGATTAGAAAACACAACATAATAAAGCTGTCAATTCTCCCCAAGTTAAGAGGCTTAACACAATTACTCTTAAAATGCCCTCAAGGTTTTTGTGGATATAGACAAGCTTATTCTAAGATTTATATGGTAGGAAGAGGCTGAAGAACAGCTAAAACAATTTGTAAAGGAAGATTAAAATGGGAGGAATTAATCTACCCAATTTCAAGATTTCGCAGTAATGATGGAGGGTAGATACATAGATCAATGGAATAGAACAGAGAACCCAGCAATAGACTGACACAAATACATTTAACTTGGTTTTGACAGCAGTGCAAAAGCTATCAAGGAAGAATAGACTTTTCAAAAAATGGTACTGAAACAGTTGGACATCCCTCGACAAAAACAAACAAACAAACAATGAACCTTAACCTAAACCTTACACATCTTACACAAAAATTAAATCAAAGTGGATCATAATCTTAAATGTAAAAGCAGGACATTTTTAGAGAAAAAAAATAGGAGAAAATCTTTGGCATCTACAACTAGGTGAATAATTCTTAGACTTGACACCGAAAGTATGATCAATAAAAGCAAAAACTGATCAATTGGATCTCATCAAAATGAGTTAAAAATGCTTCATAGAAGATCCTTTTAAGTGGATGAAAACTCAAATTACACAGTGGGAAAACATATTTGAAAATCCCATAGGAGACAAATGACTTGTATCTATAATATACAAAGAACTCTCCAAACAACTTTAAAAAATCCAACTAGAGAATAGGCAGAAGACAGGAACAGACATTTCATGGAAGAGAATATACACATGGCAAAGAAGCACATGAAAAGATGTTCAACATCGTTAGCCATCAGGGAAATGCAAATTAAGACCATAATGAGATATCAGAGAATAACTAAAATTAAAGTATAGTGACAACATCAAATGCTAGCGAGTACGTAGAAAAATTATATCACATCACTGGTGGGAAAATAAAATGGTTTAGCCACTCTGAGAAACAGCTTGACAGTCTCTTTTAATCCTAAAAGTAGATTCACCCTACAATGCAGTAATTGTACTCTTGAGCATTTATCCAAAAGAAACAAAAACTTAATGAAGTTCCCACAGAAACTTACACATAAATGTTCATAGCAGTTTTATTTCTAATAGCCACAAACTGGCAACTCCCCAAATGTCTTTCAATGGGTGAATGTTGAAACAAATTGTGATAAAATCTTATGATAGAATACTACCGAGCAACAAGGAACAAATTATTAATATATGCAAAAATTGAAATGAACTTCAAGGGAATGATGGCGAGGGAAAAGTTTTTAAAAGCCAATCTCCGAAGATTAAGTAATTCATGATTATGTTTACATATTATTCTTAAAATAACAAAACTGTGGAGATGGAGAACAGATTACAAGTTGCCAAGGGTTAGAGATGGGGGTAGAAGGTACAGCGGGGGAACTTTGTGAGGTTTTTGTGGTCCCAGTACAAATAATACAGCAATCTTGGTTTTAATCCCTAAAGATTTTTAAAAGCAATTCCTAATAAGAGGTGTCCAGATATTTAGCAATGGCAGCAGATTAGAGGTATAGCTCCCCAACATGACAACTTCGAAAGAGATCTATACTATCAATACTAATTTAATGCATATGTTAATTTTTAAAAGGCCAGTCACAATACTTAAATGGTACATATCTTAACGATATTACTCTGGGTATCCAGCTATACCAGATGGACTAGCAGGATTTTCTGTCCATTCAATCTTATTTAAGACAGTAAATCTTATAATAAGACAGTTAAAAAAAGAAAAAGAAAAACAACAAACCTCAACTACAGTTGGATATTCTCACAGCAAGATGAGGTGAAAATACATAGCAGCGGTTCAAAAGCTTAAGCAGTGGCACCTAAATTTGGCTGCACATTAGAATCCTCTGAAGCACTTTTTAAAAACCCTCACACCGACGGTTGGTCATGCTAGACCAATACAATCCTTTTAACTCTCCTCAGACGATGCCAATGTCTAGCCAGAACGGAGAACCAGCGGACTAAGCAGAAGGGGATGTTTCTACAAAGATTTCTTAACAATAAGTCCTCTCACCCAATCAAGATTTACCTCCCCGCAAAGGGGTAAAGAAGGCTAGATGTTGTCCATACTTGCTTAGCTTTAATTAGCACTTGTGACTTGCCCAAAACCTAGATCATGTTTCCCCTAAATTTCATGTTATTCCCTAAGTTTTTCAAACCCAAGGCTAAGGGGTTTGCCAGGATGAGATTTTAAGCGCTCACACAGGGGAAGTCCCTGGCAAACCAGGACAGCGGTCACTCTACACTGCAATGTAAAGCATCCTAAATAACCCTGCCACTGCTCCCAGATACTAGTCTGTGCCAACCAGTGGAGAAAAGGCATTCTCCATTACTACCATGGCAAATGCTACTGTACTTACCTTGGCTAGTCCCTATCTTTTCCAGGCGCCACTCCCCTTCACCTGCTGGTGGACGCTTCGGCCAGCTGACAATGCAGATATTTTCAAACTTTAAGGTGAATAAAAATCATCTGGAGGGCCTGTTGTAACAGAGATCACTGAGCCCCACCAGAGTTGCTGATTCCATAGGGCTGGGACCAGGCCCTAAAACTTGAATATCTAACACATTATCAGGGGATGCTGGGAAAGCTGGTCAGGTAATGGTAAAGCTGGCCAGGAAAAAGAAACCCGACATGTCAGATCATAAAGTACGGAAGGGCAAGCCCGCCGGCAGTCCAGGCCGGGGGAGGGGGGGACCTGGGTCCCCAGCCCTACAGGGCCAACGGCAGACCGGCTCGGGCGCCCCTCGGAAGCGCGGGGTCCCCGCGGCCGAGTCTGTGCCCCCGGCCGGCCCCGGCTCCCCTCTGCCCACCCTGCGCGCGGGGGCTGGAAACGGCCGCGGAGAACCAGGCAGGGCGGGAAGGGGGGCTCCAAAGAGGGTCTGGCGACTCGAGTCGCTCCGTTACTCGGTGGGCTCAGCGCGCGCCGTGGGGGAAGAGAGGTGGAGGTCCGGGAAGAGGGGACGGGCGGCACTCACGTAGACCAGCAGCAGCCATGGGTAGACGGCGGGCTCGGCCACCACGGGCGACTCCAGCCTCAGCTTCTCCCCCACGTTTTCGCGCGCGGCCCCCGCACCAGGCTAGTCTGGCGGTTGGGGGAGGGGCGGGGCGCCGCCGGCGGGGGCGGGACAGGCGGGCGGGCGGGAGGCTGAGGGGAGGGAGCCTGGCCTGGGCCTCAGCCGGCGCCGCCGCCGCCGCCGCCGGCCTGCTCCCGTCCGGCCCCCGGCTCCCTCTTTGTGGTCACAGGCCCGGGGCCTCCAGCGCTGCTGCCAACTGGGGCCGGCGTGAGGCAAGCACAATGAGCCGGGGCCCAGCTGAACCACTCACACGCGGCGAGCGCCTCCCGCCCCGTGGACCCGCCCCCACGCACGCACGCACGAACGCACGCACGTACGCACGCAAGCATGCACGCACGTCTTCAGCTGCCCCCCGGCCACACCCACCGGCCCGAAGTGGAGACCCGGGGAGACCCTTCGGGGCCTGGGGTGGCGGGTTCGACTTCCCCCCTTGACGTACCGTGACACCTCCCCCCCAATATGTTTCTAGGTATTATATGTATATATGAATATATTATTATATACACACTTGCGTATGAATTTATATGTGTATGTACATGCGCATATTTACATATAGGTGTGTGTGTGTACACATTGTATATATGTATGTGTATATATCTTATATATATGATATATGTATGTATATATACGATGAATTTCTATATACAGTACATATATATTTTTATGCTATATGCTTTTATATGTAGGTGTATATGTGTGTCTATATGTATGTACGTGTATGTATTGCATATATTATATGTGTATGTATGTATACTGTCTATATGCACACCTAAATATCTTTGTATGTGTGTATATATGTATGTGTGTATTGTATATACTATATGTGTATATGTGTGTACGCATACTGCATGTGTACACAGCTGTATATTTTTGTATGCTTGTACATATGTACATGTGTGTGTATATACACACACACCCCATATGGATTCTGTTTGTCTGGAGAACCCTCACTGATACGGACACTTATGACAATTGAGTACCTGCTCTTTGCCAGCCAGGGAGCCAAAGGCTTGTCTTTTGGTGTCTCCCTTAAGTATCACGAGTCCCAGGAGGGAAGGTGATGCTGCTCCTACCAGTTGAGGTGCCTCAGGGTCAGTTAGGTGGACAGGGCGGGGGGCTGGAGCCTGGTGGAGCCCAGGTGGAGTTCTAGCAGCAGTACAGCCTAGCAGTCCCACTTCCCCGGGTGCTTCTCACAAAGACGCCGAGGGAGAGTCGGGACCTGAAGGAGGGAATGAGGAAGCTTCCGTGGGTCCGCAAGCCCAGACCAAGGCTGACTCGTCAAGAGTGTTAGAGGTCAGGACTGTGGTTACCCTGGGGGTGGGCTTACACAGAGCCATTCATATCCTGAAAAAGTATCCATTCTGCTCTTGTTTGTATGGTTACCCCCCTCCCCCAAATCTTTTAAAAACAGATTCTCTTGGTTGCTGGGAACACACACGGGGAAGTTGTGTGTGAGGGGGTATGATCCAGGGGACAGGGAGGATAAGCCCCCCACTCGTAGGGCAAGGAGTGGCTCAGCTTTGTGAGCTGAGGATGGCCCACGAGGTTCCAGAGAGAAGGGTCCCTGCTCCGTTCCTGCTCTGTGCACCCCATTCCCAGCCTGAGAAGCCCAGAGCCACCCACCCCCCCGCAACACACACACACCAGGGAGGAGAGCCAGTCACCCTGGCTCCCAGCCTCCGGCTCCAAGGCTCCCGGCACTAGGAGCTATTTTCAGCTTTCATGCCCTAGGACAAGGCCAGAGCTATTGTCTCCGGAAACTCTCTGTCTGTCTCTCCCCCGGCCTCCCTCCCTTCCTCCCTCCCTCCTCCGCTTCTTCCCCTCCAGCTCCATCTGTCCTCCCCTCCACCCTGCATTTCTACCCAGGATGGCTCACAGACAGCTGCTCCCCGTGCCCACCTGCCACCATTCCATGGATGTCAAAGCAAGCCCTGGGGACTTCCCTGGAGGTCCAGTGATTAAGACTCCGAGCTTCCACTGCAGGGGACGCGGGTTCGATCCCTGGTCAGGGACATAAGATCCCACATGCCACACAGCACGGCCAAAACAAAATGAATAAATAAAGTTATAGTGATGAAACAGCCCTAGTGGTGCAAGGATGGGACGTATAGCTCTATGGTATAGAAAAAAGGTCCAGAAACAGATATATGAGAACTTGATATGATAGAAAGTGGGGAAATTAAGGAGTTTTCAATAAATGGCATTAGGACAATTGCATATCCATGTGGGGAAAAGTAAATTAGAAAAAAAAAAGCAAGCCCTGGTCAGGTGTGACCTTGGGCCCAGGGCCATTGGCACAGGTTGTCATGTGGGATGTTCTTCCTTAGACTCCTCCCTCCCTCCTGTGTCACTGTCACTTCCTCCAGAACCTTCCTGGACTCCCCTCCACAAGCCCGGGGTGTGCCCTCACCCGCCCTGGATCACCAGAATTCCAATCCCGGCCCACCCTTCCCCGCCAGGTAGAGAACTGTGCATGGTCAATAAGACCGTAGAGGTCATTGGCCATTGCTATTGCAGCTGGAATTGTTACTGTGTTTAGATAGGGTGACCAACACCCGCCCCCAGTTTGCCCAGGACCGCTCAGGTTTGAGCGCTGGAACTCTGGGGAAACTCTCAGTCCCGGGGAACCCCAGAAGGCTGGTCAGCCTATTTAGGACAGATCTTTCACTTGATCTCCCAACCCCCGAGAGCCAGAAAGGGAATCTCCCCCCTCCTTCCATTGTAACCTTCATTCATTCATCCACTCATCCCTTTATTCAACTCCTTTATTCAGCAAGTATTTATGAAGCATCTACTACACAGCAGACACTCTTCTAGGTGCTGGGGACATAACAGCATCCCTGTCCTCAAAGAGCTCACGTTCTAGCGAGGGCAGCAAACAGTAAACTGAGAAGGTGTGATTTATTACATGGGGATGATGTCTCGGAGACCACTGCAGGGCAGGGGAGGTGGGAGAGGAAAGGGGCAGTTCTAAATGCAGGCGCTGACGGGATTGGGGCAGACCTTGCCCTGGGCCAGGCTGGTTGCTTCAACACAGCTGTCCTCGCCCAGAGCCATCCTGCCCCCGCCTCACCCAGTTCTTCCGTGATGTGTGGGGAAAATCTGTGGTTGTCACAACTGGGAGGGAGGGCCCCTGGAATCAAATGGGTGAGGCCAGGGATGCTGCTAAACCCCACACAGTGCCCAGGAGGGGCCCTCAGCAGAGGATGACCCGCCCCGAATAACCCCAGTGCCACGGGGGAGACCCTGCACTAATATTATTCAGACCCGCTGGTGCCCCGATTCCTGCACAGGCAGGGACTCTAACCGGCTCACCTCTGTATCCCGAGGTGACCTAGAGTGGGGCAGCCACGAGGGCTGAGATGAGTATCAGGGGTGAAATGACAAACCTCTGCACCCACTCTCCCCTCCGCACCCCAGGGGCGATGGTCTCTATCTCCTCCCCGTGCAGGTAGCTTTTCCCTGAGCCATTTCTTCTTGTCAAGGTCCCTGTCGCAGGTTGGGTTCCCCGAAGATGACGTTGAGAGCAAGGATTGGAGTGCAGGTGGTTGATGTGAGGCGTGCAGGAACAGATACAGCTGCCATAGGGTCCCACAATTCCACTCCCGGGCATAGATCCGGAGAAAACTCTAATTCAAAACTATACATACACCCCTGGCATTTCCCTGGTGGTCCAGTGGTTAAGAATCCACGCTTCCAGTGCAGGGGGCGTGGGTTCCATCTCTGGTCAGGGAACTAAGATCTCACATGCCGTGTGACAATAAAAGAAGAAAGAAAAAAGAAAGAAAGAAAGAGAGAAAGAGAGAGAAAGAAATAAAGAAAGAAAAAGAGAGAGAGAGAAAGGAAGAAAGGAAGAAGGAAAGAAGAAAGAAAGATACATGCACCCCAACGTTCATTGCAGCACTATTTACAGTAGCCAAGACATGGAAGCTACCTAAATGTCCACTGATGGATGAATGGATAAAGAAGATGTGGTACATATATACAATGGAATATTATTCAGCCATAAAAAGAATGAAATAATGCTATTTGCAGCAACGTGGATGGACCTAGAGATTATCATACTAAGTGAAGTAAGTCAGAAGAGAAAGACAAATATCATATGATCTCACTTATATGTGAAATCTAAAATACGACACAAATGAACTCGTCTACAAAACAAAAACAGACTCACAGACATAGAGAACAGACTTGTGGTTGCCAAGGGGGAGAAACAGTGAGGGAGGGTTGGATTGGGAGTTTGGGGTTAGCAGATGCAAACTATTAAATATAGGATGGATAAACTACAACGTCCTACTGTCTAGCACAGGGAACTATATTCAGTATCCTGTGATAAGCCATAACGGAAAAGAAAAAAGTTTTATTTATAGGTTCCATCCCTAACTGAGCTGGCCCATCACCTCCCATGGTTCTAAGTGCAGCCCGAGGCTGCAGACTTCCCACCGTGGTCTTCAGCTCCAGAGCAAGCCACCTGCGAACCACCCACATCTTCCCAGCGGCTGGCAACTCTCCTTTGCTACTGATTCCAAGACACATCCAAATAGCAAAAATGTGACCATGAAAAGAAACTCAGGCATGTTCAAATCAGGGAAATAACATTCTTAGCTCTGTTCAGTACTCGCTTAATTTTACAAGAGCTTAGAGTTACAAAAAAGTTGCAAAGATCTGTACAGAGTGCCGTGGACCCTGACCCAGTACCCCTATTTCCAACTCGTTAGTACCTTAGTACGAGATGTTTATCCAACTAAGGAACCAAGATGGATACATTGTTATTAACTAAAGTCCACATTTTATTAGAATTTCCCTAGTGTTCCCCTAACATCCTTTTTCTGTCCCAGTCTCCTCTGGGCTGTGACATTTCTCAGACGTCGCTGGGTTTTGATACCTTGAAAGTTTTGAGGACTGGTCAGGTGTTTTGTCCCTCAATTTGTTTGTCTGTTTGTTTTCTGGTGTTTTCTTATGGTTGGTCTGGAGTTATGGGGTTTGGGGCGGAAGACCCAGACAGAGATAAAAATGCCATTCTCCTCAGGTCACATCAAGGATACACACCATCAACGGGACTTATGACAAACGATTTTACCCTTGATCACCTGGCCAGTATCGTCTTTTTTTTCTTGCTGCGTTGGGTCTTCGTTGCGTGTGGGCTCCAGTAGTTCTGGCTCCCAGGATCTAGAGTGCAGGCTCAGTAGTTGTGGCCCACGGGCTTAGTTGATCTGCGGCACCTGGGATCTTCCCGGACCAGGGCTTGAACCTGTGTCCCCTGCATTGGCAGGCGGATTCTTTTCTTTTCTTTTTTTCTTTTGCAACCAAAACTTTAATCCCAAGGATTCTCACAAAACATATTACAAATGACAGCATGAAAAAAAAAATTGCACAGTAACTCAAAGTTCAGCTCTACAATATACTCTTAATCTGGCAGGACATTGGTATCTTGATAATCTCAAATTTCCAAAAAATATTACAAAGAGCTATGTATTCATGTACAGCAATCACAGAGGGGACGTATGACCTAACTCAAAGGTAAACTAACTTCCTTGAAACTTCTTAGATTTTAAACTCCCTGGACAACCTCTTGTCCGGTGTGAAGACTAGTGGAATTTTTAAACCTCTAATCTAGGGTAAGGGTGCGGCTTTCATTTTTACCTGCTGGCTTGGGTTCACAGCACCTTTTAAAGACTGCTTGCTTAACTACAGCTGCATACCATATCCCAGCTACAGAAAGTCTTTTCAATGTTTGCCAGTGTTGTTTCCATAATAGTAAACATCACACTTTAGGTGGGCAGGAGTTAGAGTTTTATTATCAGTCTAGGCAAGACCAAAAATTCAAAGCAAGTTCAATTTTGCTTAAGGGAACATTGTAAGGTAACAATTCTTCATATTACATGCCTCACAGGACCCATTTCAAACCATAGAGAATGACACCTTTATGTGTCACTGTCCCAAGAGACAAACAAATGTGAACAACTAAAACATTTAAAAAGTGCACCAAGCTTCGGAAGTCTCAAACAAAACTTGAATTTTCTGTACATACTCCTGCCAAATGAAGTTATTGCCTGTACACCACTCCTCTTGCAAAGTGGTCTTCTATTTCCTTTCATCTGACCTAGATCGGCTAGGAGACCTAGAGAAAGATCAGGACGGCTTGTGATTTCTCTCTTGGGACAGGGATCTCTCTCTTCTCCTATATCTAGAAAGGGACCTGCTCTGGCTGACGGAGAAGGCTCTCCATCTTGGAGATGTGTGGGAGGTGGAGGACTCCTCCTCCCATAATCATCTCGAGGGCGACGACCCCAAGAAGGAGGCGGTCACGATTTCGACTTCTCTTTTCCCCATTCGACAGGTCCACTCTTACTCGGCAGCCACATAGTGTTCTCCCATCTAGTTCTCGGACAGCATCGGCTGCATCTCGGGGATCTTCACATTCAACGAGAGCGAAGCCGGGAGGGTTTTTAGCAACCCACACACTTCAGAGTGGTCCATAATAGCCTAAAGCTCGTTCCAATTCAGCCTTGTTACCACTGTTTCCAAGATTCCCTACATAAACTTTACAGTCCAACGGACAGGAATCACGTTGCAAGACTCTCGTGGCTCCTGGGTTTCACGGGCCACAGGGTGGTCCCGGGCCTCTAGAATCTGGTAGCTGAATCTGCTCGCACAAGCTGTCCTGTGGGGATGCGTTTCCCCCTATGTGTCCAGCCCGGGGCCCTGCTGTCTTGGCCCGGCCTCCCGGGTGAGAGGGTGAACCCCAGCTCCCTGGAGCAGACACTCAGAGCCCTGGTGACCGGACTCACGGCTGATGGGGCTGGAGCGGTGGCTGGATGCGTGTGGCCAGCCTGGTGGTGTTTGGCCCCGTCTGCAGTTCCAGCTCCAGCTGAGAAAGAGCCTCCCTGTGTTACTTTCTCCTGGTTGTGTAAGGATCCCCGGTGTCATTTGACAGAAATGTAGACGGTGTGTTCTTTCTCTCTTTTCTCCCTGCTTCCTCTCCTCCCTCTCTGCCTCCCTCTCTCCCTGTACCTCTTTCCCTGTTCCGCTCTCCCTCTACCTCTTTCCCACTCCCCCTCTCTCTCCCTCTCTGTCTCTTCCTCTATCCCTCCCTCTCTCCCTCTCCCTCCCTCTCCCTCTTTCCTCTCCCTCTCTCCCTCTCCCTCTCTCCCTCTTCCCTCTCTCCCTCTTCCCTCTGCCTATTTCCTCTGCCTCTTTCCTCTCCCTCTTCCCTCTCCTCTTTCCCTCTCCTTCTCTCCCTCCCCTCTCCCTCTGGGAGGGAGTGAGGGAGATGGAGAGATGGAGGGAGCGGGAGAGTTAGACGGAGAGGGAGAGGGAGAGGGAGAAGAGGGAGGAAAGGGAGGGAGGAAACGTCTCTCCCTCCCTCCCTCCCTCTCCTCCCTTTCCCTCTCCCTCCGTCTCTCCGTCTCCCTCACTCCCTCTCAGAGAGGGAGAGACGGAGGGAGAGGCAAAGACAAGAGAGAGGGGGAGAGGGAGAGAGGGAGGGGGAGAGAGAGGGGGGAGAGAGGGAGAGCTCTCTTCCTCCCTTCCTCTCCCTCTCTCCTCCTTCTCTCCCTCTCTCCCTCACCCTCTCTCCCTCTACCTCCCTCCATCACTTTCCCTCCTTCTCCCTCTCCCTCTCTCCCTCCCAGAGAGGGAGAGACAGAGGGAGAGGGAGAGGGGGGAGACAGGGACACGGAGAGGGAGGGAGGGAGGGAGGGAGGGAGACAGAGAGGGAAGCAGGCACCCTCTCGCCTTCTCCCTCTCCCTACCTCCTTCTCCGACTCCCCCTCTCCTCTCCCTCTGTCTCTCCCTCTCCCTCCCTCCCTCTAGGAGAGGGAGAGGGAGAGGAAGGGAGGGAGAGGGAGAGAGGGAGGGGGAGGGAGACGGAGAGGGAGAGACGTGTCGCCCTCCTTCCCTCTCCCTCCCTCGCCCTTTCCCTTCCTCTCTCCCTCTCCCTCCCTCTGTCTCACCCTCTCCCTCCCTCTGTCTCTCCCTCTCCCTCACTCCCTCCCAGAGGGGGAGAGATGGAGGGAGAGGGAGAGACGAGGGAGAGGGGGAGAGGGAGAGAGGGAGGGGGGAGAGAGGGAGGGGGGAGAGAGGGAGAGAAGGAGGAGAGAGGGAAAGGGAGGAATAGACCTCTCTCTCTCTCCCTCTCTCCGTCTCTCCCTCTCTCTCCCTCTCTCTCCCTCTCCCTCTCCCTTGTCTCTGCCTCTTCGTCTCTCTGTCTCTGGGAGGGAGTGAGGGAGATGGAGAGACGGAGGGAGAGGGAGGAGAGGGAGCGAGGAAGAGGGAGAGAGGGAGGGAGGGAGGGAGAGAGGCAGGGAGAGAGGGATAGAGGGAGGGAGGGAAAGATGTCTTTGTCTTTCCCTCCCTCCCTCTATCCCTCTCTCCCTCTCCCCCCTCCCTCTCCTGCTCCCTGTCCCTCTCCCTCCCTCTATCCCTCTCTCCCTCTCCCCCCTCCCTCTCCTGCTCCCTGTCCCTCTCCCTCCACCTCCTTCCCTCTCTGGAGAGGGGAGGAGGTGGAGGGAGAGGGAGCACGAGAGGGAGAGAGGGAGAGGGAAAGAGGTATAGGAAGAGCGGAACAGGAAAACAGGGACAGGGAAAGGGGGACAGGGAGAGAGGGAGAGGGAAAGAGGGAGAGGGAGAGGGAGAGCAGAGCAGGGAAACAGGGACAGGGAAAGAGGGAGGCAGAGAGGGAGATGGAAACGGGGAAAGGGAGGGGGGACGGATAGAGGGAGAGGGAGAGAGGGACAGGGAAAGAGAGACAGGGATGGAGGGAGGGAGAGAGGGACAGGACAGGGCAAGAGGGACAGGGAGAGAGGGAGGGAGAGAGGCAGAGGGAGAGATGGAGGGAGAGTGAGAGGCAGGGAGGTAGAGGGAGGGAGGGAGGGAGGGAGACAGAGAGGGAGACAGGGAGAAGGGCTGATGGGGGCTCCCTCCCCCTCCCATCCTCTGCCCACTGCTTTCTCTTTTTTCTGCTTCAACAAACACCAGGCGCCTTTCAGATCAGCCCTGAAGTCAACGTTGATGCTTGGGACGGCCTGACCTCCCCGCTGCCTTCCAGCCCAGGACCACAGCTGGGAGATGAAGTCTGCGGGGCCCTGGGGGGGGGCAGCGGCGGCGGAGGTGGTGGAGGCAGGCACCTCCTCTGACGCCCAATCTCTCCTCGTTTACGAGGCAGCCGCCAGCTCCCCTCCCTGACTCCCCAAGATTTGGGGCCATTTTAATATGTGTCGATAATGCCATGAGCTACTATTTAACTTTTCCACGAGGACCCATCTCCCGAAATGCAGTGGTTTTCAGGCTTGGCTGCACTAGAGAACCCCCAGGGAAAGGAGAGACGTCTGTACCTCCCTCTCTCTCCCTCTCCCTCCGTATCTCCTTCTGGCTCTCTCCCTCTCCTTCTGGGGTGATGCCCGATGAGCTCAGATTCGCAGATGTTCCCCCCATCCCCTCTCTGTGCCTTGCGTGGGGCCTGGGCCTTCTCACTGTGGCCCGGGAACAGCCTCGACATTCAGACATCGGTTCCTGCAAGGACACTTGCGTTTGGTCCATACCGCATGTGGCTGCAGTCTGTGCTTCTCCCGTTTAGCATCTTCAGTAGATGGGGGCTGTGCATGAGCCCTTCATCTTCCCCGCAGACACCACTGGTGCTTGCTCGGCCTCGCGGGTGATGTCCACGGGGGACAGACCTGTGTCCCCACCTTCTTGGGCTGCAGACAGGCCACGTTGGTCCTGTGGTGACTGGGGGCTCCCAGGAGAACCCCACCGCAGACCCAGAGAGGTGGCCCCAGAGAAGGTGGCGTACGCCTGGGGCCAGGCCTCACCAGCCAACCACGGGGCACCTGCAGCAACAGGTCTCTCGCCGTCCAGGGGCTGGGTGTTCGGGCGCCGTGGGGATGAGCTGCTGTCTGCACGGCAGCCAAGTTTGTATTGTTGAGCCCGGGGAGGCCCCTGGGTGGCTCCTGGAGAGCCTGGTCACATTTCTTCCTGCCCTTGGCCTTAGAGCTCATCATGGTTCACGCCGTTTCTGGTTCCAAAAGGACCTGTGTTCATAAAGACCACATGTTAGGACAGCACCAAAGTGTCTAGAAATCCAGGCCAGGAGGAGGAGGGAGGGGGTTTGGCTGTGCCCGCCAGTGGCCTGAGAGCCCTCCCACCCACAGAGACCTGGCCCGGGGCCTGTGGGGAGGGCGTGGCCCACGGTCCCCAGCGCTGGCTGTCTCTGGGTTCCAGGAGAACTGCGCGATCCTCGGGGAGCTGGTAAGGCTGCAGGCTCAGAAGTCCCGCCTGCTGGGATTCAGCACGCGAGCCGACTCTGTGCTGGAGATGAACATGGCCAAGACCAGCCAGGTGGTGGCCACTTTCCTAGGTAACCCCGCCTCCCCGAGTCCCAGTGGGGACGGGGGTCAGGTGGACCTTGACTGGACGTGGTGCTGCCTGAGACCCCACTGTGTCAGCCCTTGGGGGTCGCCTTCCCCAACCCTTCATTCTGCCTCGAGGGGCGTGGGGTGGGGGGCGGCTGGGCGGCTGCCACAGGGACATAGCTGAGCCTCTCCCCTCCGCCCGCAGATGAGCTGGCCCAGAAGCTGAAGCCCCTCGGGGAGCAGGAGCGGCCCTGATCCTGGAGCTAAAGAAGGCTGAGTGCCAGAGGCGGGGCCTGCACTTTGACGGGCCCATCAACGTCTAGGACCTGCGCTACTACATGAACCAGGGGGAGGAGACGCGCTACCACGTGGACCAGTACCTGCTCAATGAGTCCTTCCCCATGCAGGTGGTCACGCGCGGGCGGCTGGGCATCTCCCAGGAGCTGCTGGGGCTGACCTTCGACCTGGAGGAAGGCGCCAACATGCGTCACGAAGATGAAGATGTGAGGCTCTACACGGTCCGGGACGTGGCCTCGGGCAAGGTCATCCATCAGCAAGTTCTACCTGGACCTCTACCCTCGGTGCATGCGTGGGGGAACCTGTCGGCCGTGGGCCGGGGCTCCTCTGTGGTAGCGGGGCCTCACCCGCGTCCCTCCCCAGGGAAGGGAAGTCCGGGCACATGGCCTGCTTTGGCCTGCAGCCGGGCTGCCTGCAGCAGGACGGGAGGCGCCAGATTGCCATCGCGGCCATGGTGGCCAACTTCACCAAGCCTACGCCCAACCCGCCCTCCCTGTTCCAGCATGATGAGCTGGAGACCTACTTCCATGAGTTCTGGCAAGCGATGCACCAGCTCCGCTCCCAGGAGGGTGCGGGCGAGGGGCTGAAGGCAGGGGGCGGGGAGGGCCCGGGCTCTCCCGTGGTCCTCAGGCAGGCCCTCGCCACGGGATTCTTCCGCTGATGTCACCCCGCACGAGGAGACGCTCTCGGTGTCAGTTTCCATCATCAAACCCCACGCACTGGGCGCGTAAACAACGGAAGTGGATGTCCTCGAGACTCTGGAGGCTGGAAGTCCCAGATCAAGGAGTCAGGACTGGTTCCCTGCATGTTAAATACAGGTATTCAAGAGTTGCCTTTAAAAAAGACAAAATAGAAGAAAGGAACGTTGCATGCAAGGCTGGTGAGTGATGAGTGATGAGAACCAGAGGTTAGGCTCTGGGGCCGGGAGCACCACGCCCTGTGAGGCCCTGGGGCTGCTGCCAGTCTCGGTGGAGGCTCAGCAAGTCCCAGTGACTTCCCAATGTGGGGGGGGTCCCCAGCTGAGCGTCTGGGCCCAGGACCCAGTGCTCGTTCAGTCTTCCTGCAGTCAGCCCTTCGTCCTGAGAGCGATGCTCTCACAGACTGCAACCGGAGCGCGTGGGGACACTTTACTGAGCTGTGCAGCCGTCACTACTGCCCTGTTCTAGAACATTTCCCTCACCCCAAAAAGGTCCCTCACGCCCTTAGTTATCATTCCCTCCCCTCCCCTGTCCCTGACAACCAGGAACCCACTCTGACTCTGTGGATCTACCTGTTCTGGACGTTTCCCCTCAGTGGGGTCACACCCTGTGTGTCCTTCTGTGTCTGACTTCTCTCGCTGAGCATCGTGTTCTCAGGGTGCATCCACGTGGCAGCGAGTGGCAGGGCTTCACAGCTTTGCGTGGCTGCGGGCCGGAAAAAAGACAAACGAAAAGAAGGGCACGTTGCCTGCGACTCTGGTGACAGCCGGGGATGAGAACCAGAGGGTAGGCTCTGGGGCCGGGAGCGCCGCGCCCTGTGAAGCCCTGGCGCTGCTGCCAGTCTCGGCGGGGCACGGGCAGCGCCGTCCCCCAGGAGCTGCTGGACAAGCTCATCAAGTCCCGGCTGGCCAACCCCCGTGCGGCCGGGCCGAGGGAAAGGAAAGGGGCTCCCGGACCGCCCGGCTGGAAAGCACGGCCTGGACACAGTGCCAGCGCCCCCGTCTCCTTCCTCCCGCCCTCCAGGCCTCTTCAACCTGCGCCAGATCGTCCTGGCCAAGGTGGACCAGGCCCTGCACATGCAGACGCCCTCGGACCCGGCCTAGGACAATGCCCGCCTCTGCCAGGAGATCCTCAGGGTCCCAGCCACGCCAGGTAGCCAAGCACACGCCGGGCCCACCTTAGCGGTCGGTTGGCGGCTACTGCCCAGGTCAAGAGGATCCTCTGGTGGTGTGTGAAGGGGGACCGACTGACGGGCTCTGGTCGAGGCCCGCTGACCTCTGGCCTCTTCCTGCCTGGGTTCCTGGGCTGGTCCCTCCAGCTGTGGCGCGCGGAGTCCGAGGGTGGGCTGGGCCTATCTGCACGTGCTTTCTGGAGAGCCTGGAAGAGGCAGGAGAGGGCTTCATACCCCGGACGGAACGCGTCGACGAGGTTTGCCCGTGCGTGTCGGTGCGGAGACGCAGTTCACTCCCTCGTGAGCGCTTTAACCCGCGCTCTCCCCGTGCTGGAGGGCGAGCCCTGACTCATCCCTCGGAGCCTCGGGCAGCTGTCCCTGTAAGAGGCTTAGGGGTGAACCCTCGTGAGCTTCAGCAGAAAGTCGGCAAAGATTGAATTGTGTCCCTCCACTGAGTTGCCAGCAAGGTCCCCGTTTTCTAGAAGTGTTGGGCCAATACTCCCTCTAGTGGCAGGGGACTCAGACAGGGCTGCTTTGAGGCCCCAAGCTCTGGGCTCTGGGGAAGGGGCACGGAGCGGCCAGGGGGCCGGGCAGGAGCCTCTCCGCGTGTGTCCCAGGGACCCACCTGCCTGCGACTTTCGGCCACCTGGCAGGAAGCTACGACGCCCAGTCCTATGGCTACCTGTGCAGCGAGGTGTACTCCGCGGACACGGTCCACACACTCGTTTCAAGCAGGAGGGCGTCCTGAGTGGCAAGGTGAGAGGCCGGCCTGCCGTGCAGACCAACACGGAGGTCCTTGGCCTGGGCCTAGATGCTTGTGCCGCCCGCCTGGGCCTGCCAGGCTCTGAGGGCCCTGCCCAGAACCCCCTGCTCCCCTGCCCTTTGTTGAGTCACAGCAGAGGTGGCCACACCCACACCCTCCGTGAAGGGGGTGCTCCACCCTCCTGCAGCCCCGCCCCCTCTCCTCAGGTTGCCATGGACTACAGAAGCTGCATTCTGAGGCCAGGGGGCTCCGAGGATGCCAAGGGCATGGTGAAGCTCTTCCTGGGTTGTGACCCCATGCAGGACGCCTTCCTCCTGAGCAAAGGGCTGCAGGTTGAGGGCTGCAAGCCGCCGGCCTGCTGACGGCACGGGGTTTTGCCCCCCCAGGCGGGCCGGGTGCCTTAGCGCCCCGTCGGGGCGGGGGAGGGGCCGTGTGTCCTCCCAGCCCCCGAGTCCCCGGCGGCCGGCCTAGGCCAAAAGTCTCCACCTGGAAGTGTCTGGAAAGCCTGGCATCAAGGCTCCCCCTTGTTGCACTAATGCAATCCCTTCCTGGGGAGCTTTCCTGGTAACAAAACGGTTCTTTGAAAACGCAGCCATTAATAAAAAAGACTCTACTCCTGGTCTCTGCCTGCCGTCCCTTCCACCACAGGAGTGGCATGGGGGCCGTCACACTGGGGGGAGTTCTGACCTTGGTCGGGGATCAGCCCTGGGGCCGTGGTGACGCGTCTGGGTCACTGGGAGACGGCTGAGCTGTGGGGTGAGTTCAGACGGGGATGGTGCCCCGCACCCCGACCGGGCAGGCTCTCCAGTGAGGGGGTGTCAGTTTCCTGCCGGCCTCTCGCCCGTCACTGTTTGGCATCTCGGGGGCTGTGACTGGCTGGAGCTGGTTCTGGCGGTGGGCACAGCTGCGGGAAGCCCGGCTGTGGCTGTCCCTGTCCCCGTGTCCTGTCCTCCTGCTCACGGCCGGCCGGCTGGCTCCCTCTGGTCATCGGCAGCTGCTGAAGTCTGGACCACAGCAAGGGGCCGCCTTCCTGGGTCCTAGCAATTCTTCCCAAAGGCCTTAGGGATGTGTTTTGGTGGCAGTAGGAATTCAGAGAGGGTGCTGCACCACTGGAGCGGTAGGGTGGCTCTGGACCGTCCCGTGTGTCCTTCCCTGGCCTTTGAGCTCCTTGGGAGCCCTGCCTCCACAAAGGACGCCAGGCAGCGGAACGAGGGCGCGGGCGGCGCCCCGACCTTCTCCCCGTGGCCCAGGCGGGCAGGCCGTGCCACGCTCTGTCCTCCCCTCAGCCTGCCCGCCCGTTCTGTTGTTATTTTACCAAAGAGGACACAGACATTCAGAGAGGCTAGGGTCCATGCCTGAGGTCTCATATCCAGTAAGTGTCAGAGCCGGGGTTTGAACCCAGACAGCCTGTCCCGGAGACCGCGCCCTTACCTCTACACAAACCACCTCCTGGTTCCCTTTATTAGCACAAGACTCATTTCCCTGACAAGCCCAGGCCCCATAAAGGCAACCCTGCCTCCCCCACGTGACCAGCCCTTGCCAACTACTTACCCCAGTGGCAGAGGGACGAGCCACACAGGGGACCCGCCCATCTTGGCCATGGGGACACAGACACCCACTCACACCCAGAAGGACCTCCTCTTTACCTTAGGCCACACGCCCATGCCGAAGGAGCTGCTGTCTGCCAGCTGGTGCAGGTACAGTTCTGTCCTGGAAACAGAGAAGGGACCAGAAGTAAGGGAGGACCCACCCACACCAGTGGCCTGGCAGGGCAGGTGGGCATCATGGCACGGGGCTCCACAGAGTGCCCCAGGTGGCCCCGGGGTCTGCCTCAGGCCCTGGCCCTGCCTCCCGAATATTCCTCACTTGCTGCCCTCAATGGGCCCTTCTTAAGTGAAGGCCTTCCAGAAGCTTCCTTACTCCTCAGTTACCCTGCTCTGAAAACTGGGAGTTTCCTCCCTAATCTGCCCTCTCTCCAAAGGGTAAGGTGCCCCTCTGGCCTTAGCCAAGAGGCTCAGGACAGGTTGGGCCTGCCCTTCAGACGGGGGTGGAAGGCAGGAGACAAATGATGGGGGACGCAGAGGCAAATTGAAAATTATCACCCCTCGCCTGGGGTGAGCACTCCCTGGAGCTTCACTAGATAGAACCTTACTCATTCGTTCAACAGATGAGGAAACCAAGGCTCAGAGACAGGGAGCCACATGTCCAAGAATTCCCAGGAGTCAGCGAGGGGCAGAGATGACTCCCTGGGCCACCTCCCCCAGAAGGCCCTCCCAGATGAGTCTTGTGGCTTCTCTGCTGTTCCACCTGGTGCCTCCTCGCCCTGAGCTACCTCAGGTGCACCCAAGGCTCTCACAGAGTTTAGGAGCTTCTGGAAGATTTGGGGTCTGCTGTTCCTTGCCCACCTCCCACGCTGCTGTCAGAACCTGTACCAAAATGTCACCGTCACAGCAGACACCCACCACCACCCCCCAGCGTGTATAAAGAGCCATATGTGAATTATCTCACTTAATCCTGTAAGGTCAGCAGTCAAGGTACTATTTCCACTTTACAGAGGAAGAAACGGAGGTTCAGAGCAGGTGACACCTGGCCAGGTTCACCCAGCCCAGGAGCAGTACCAGGCAGCAAGAATCAGAGGCCAGATTCCTAACCACTGGGCTCCACTGCCTCTCACCTCTGGGCAGAGGCAGGGCTGGGGCCCTGGAGAGCGGAGGCCCTTTGTCTCACTGCCCTCGGCTGTCCCTGCTCAGCCCAGTCGCTCACCTGAGAGCCAGGTCCAATCCGGATAGCATCTGGGAGAAAACCTCGAAACTGCCTTCCCCTTCCAGCTGCGGGGCCACGTGGCTCTTCTCCAACAGCATCGTCTGCCAGGGGAGAGGACAGGCGCCGGTCAGCACGAGGCCCCGCTAGGCTGCCCGCACACCCCCACCAACCCCCAGGCCCACTCTTCGAGGCAGCACCTCAGGCCCCAACTTGGCTGGACGCCTCCAAATCAAAACGTGCCAGGCCTTTGTCTCACTGATTCAGAGTCCACGCAGGCAATCAACGAATGCAACGGGCTCATTCCGATGAAGGAATCCAAGGGTACTAACAATTAACCCAGAGCCGCCCTCCAACACACTCTTATGCAACCGAAGCCCTTAATAACTTGACCCACATGGTGATGCACGGTAGACTTTCAGGGCCGGGACAGAAAGGGATTTATCGTGCACCAGCGAGTCTGGGTATTCTCCTAGCTCCACATACAAACAACCCTTCTAATAACCTAATCCTGTTTTCTGTTCAAACAGAATGTTGGTGGGGGCGGGGGGGGGGGGAAGGGGAGGAGCCAGGTGATTTCAGAGAGAGGAACAAACAGGCCATGTGCCTGTCACACACGGGCTGCCGCAGAAGGCCAGCGAGCGCCTGTTTAATTTCAGCTTACGCTTTTAAGACCCAGCTAATGAGCGGCTGAATTATGTATCTACTCATGAATATTTCATCCCTGTGATACTCCGAGGCACAGACGAGCTGGCCTGCTCCAGGAGGAGATGTCTGGGCACTGAGTGAGGTGGGGAGGAGCTGGCCTTGGCCTGGGGAGCGATGACCATTTAGACACATTCCAGGGTCCCAGCTGGAGGCGTGGGCCCTGCTGAGTGGGGCTGAGGCTACTGCAGCCCTAAAGAGCCCCCTCTCCCTCCCACCCAGAGGCCTCACCTGGAGCTGGGCGGCCGTGACTCGGCCTGTGGCGTTCAAGTCCAGTGACATCACCATGGAGCACCGGGTGGCATGGCGGCTGTGGCCGGTGAACACGGAGCCAAAGGCCCGGAGGACAGTGAAGGTGGCTCGAATCTTCTCCACTGGTGGGGCACAGACAGGGCATCACCCGTGGCCCAGGTGCTGCCACCCCCACCTCTCACAGGACCCCATTCTGGCCCCAGGCCCCAGCAGGGGCCCCTCCACTCCCCCAACTCAGCTCTAAGCCACACCTCTTCCGCTGCTGGGCTGGCCCTGTGCTGCAAGCAGGGGCGCGGGGTGAGCAAGAGTGAGCCCAGAAGGGGAGATACACACACCTAGGATTGGTACGATCTGAGTGACAAGGGCTGCCCTAGGGCCTCCTGGGCCTGGTGGAGTCTAGGAGGAGGGCAGAGCATTAACATTCTTGGACCTGCTGTCGGGGAACGCCCATCACAGCCAGCTCAAAAAGCCCAGCAGTCCCAAGCTTTTTAACATAACTATTTAACAAGCACCCACTATGTGCTAGGCACCTGGATACAGCCTAGCCTGACTCCCACTCCCCCAACACACACTTTCAGCAGATCTACATTCTGGGAGGGCCTCTCCTTGCTGTATCCCCAGCTCCTCACAGGGCTCTAACCTGGGCCAGGTGCAGAACAGGTGATCAATAAAGCATTGGAATAAGCCCAGTGGAGAAGCAGGATAGTACAATGGTTAAACAAGCTTGAATATGGCCTCTCCCCGTTGTTAGTCACCTGATTTGGAGCGAATAAATTAACCCCCCTGTGCCTCAGATACCCCATCTATAAGATGGGGGTAATAATAGTACTTACTTACCTCATGTGGTTGCCACAAAGACTAAAAGCTTTAATAATGTAAAGTGCTCAGAACATGCTCCAAATGTGGTGGTGTTAGTATTGTTTGTTATTATTAGAAAAGCAATACTGCCTGGGCCATATATTCTCAGCAGGGGGAATACTGCCCCCAAGAGGGCAGAAACTGATTCTTGAGGATGGGGGCAGTTTTCCTTTCTTATGTATAGAATAGAGCACAGATACACACACACACACACACACATGTCTGTGTGTGTCTGTATATATATACACACATACACACACACTGCATAAACAAATATATGGTGAATCTATGGCATTAACTTTTCACGGTGGGAGACGATTAGGAGAAAGAACAACTAAAAAGGCTCCTCAGAGGGGCAACAATACATTGAGGACACTGGCCCAGGGGTAACAGCTCTGGAGCCAAACTGTCTGTGTTTGAATCTCGGTGCTAGGATGTATGAGCTGTGTGGCCTTGGGCAAGCTGGTTAACCTCCCTGCGTTTTAATGGCCTCATCTATAAAATTCAAATAATAATAATGTCTACCTTATAGGGATGTTTTAAATAATAAATAAGTTAACCTGCTTGGAATAGAGCCTGGCGCGTAAGTCCTCAGCAAGCATTTACCACGATCCCCATCAATATTGTAATTATTATCACCAACTGACACTATTTTTTATTGAAGTATAGTTGATTTACAATGTTGAAACTCTTTCTTTAATGCCCAGCTCAAACATCATTTCCTCAAGGAAGCCCCCCGGCCCCTTCTCTGTGCTCCCTCCGCCTCTCCCCTCCCCAGCTCGGCCAGCAAGCGGTGCAGAGCACTGGAGTCTGGCACAGATGTGCAGCTGAGTCTCCCTTCCGGCTGTCAGTGCCTCCTTGTCTTTGTTTTTACTTATCGGGTCCTCTGCACAGTCCAGTGGGCTGTGCGCTGCACAAGGACACCACACCTAAGGGCACAGCATTTATATCAGATAGCCATAGGCCTGTATACTTATTAGGATGATGGCCCAGAACGTGGTGGTCAAGTGTTTGGTTCTAACAATGTCAATGCGTGACGACGGTTCCACATGTGGCAGTGAGTGTCTTAGGCAAGGAGTACCTGTTTCTAATTCACACAAAAGTACCCAACAGACTAGGGGTGGCCCTGCCCAGAAGCCAGCACAGGGTCTGCACACAGGTGCTCAGTGAACGCTAGCTGAGCAGATATAAGAAAGAGCCGCCCAGCACCCCCTCTGACTCTCCCTTCCCTTCCCCCACGCCACCGCCCCCACCACGTCCCAGCTGCACGTCACCTGGAGACCACTGTACCTGAGACCCTGCCATCCACACTGCCTGCCATCCCCACCAGGTGCTCCAGGACCTGCTCGCAGCAGGTGGTCTTGCCAGCACCGCTCTGGCCCAGGGCCACGATGCTCTGGTCCCTCTGCTGGCTCAGCAGAGCCCAGTACGCCCGCTGGGCCAGGGAGCCAACGTGGGCGGGTAGGCCATCCCAGCAGCTCCTGGGCACCTGCAGGAAGAGCGCCGGCATCAGCCTTCCCACCCGGCCGGGGCCCAGGGAGCACTCCACAATGCTCCAACCCGGCCTCAAGCCCAGATCCACGTCCATGCCTCCCATCCTACTCCAGCCTTGTCAGAGACGTCGTGCATTTTTCTGGGGAGAGCCCAGCCTGGAGATCTAGTCCTGCCACTGGCTCGCTGTGAGTCCTTGGGCAGCCTTGGACCCTGCTCTGAGCCTGGCCTCTTCTTCAGCCAATGAGAGGCTTGAACTAAAGCTGCATTAGCTCATGGGGCTCATCTCACTTGCTACACAAAGGACTGGATCGTACCTGTCTGAAATGAAGCAGGTGGATAAAATGGCTCAATTGATGAGTGACGTCTGCCATGGAAACAGAATGGGGCATGGGGGAATTGGCGGTACGTGTGCTATGTATTTGCTATAACAGATTTAGATACCGGAAGCCCCTTTGACTTCATTCATTCATCCATCCATACATCCATTCACTCAGTAAAAAAAAAAAAAAATTCATTGAGTGTCTACTACATAGCAGGCACTAACCCAGGCACTGGGGGCACAACACTACTCAAGGCGAATAAAGGAAATCTCTGCCAACCGTGAGGAGATATCATTATACACCTATTAAGATGGCTAAAAAACCGGTTTTTAATTTTTTTTGACACACTACCAAGTTCTGGTTAAGATGCAGAGCAAGTGGAATTCTCCCACAATGCTACACAATACAGCCACTCTGGAGAACAGCTTGGCAGCCTCTTTTACAGTGATACGTACACTCGTCATACAACTGAGCAACCCCACTCCTAGGTATTTACCCAAGAGAAATGGACATTTGTGTTCACCAAAAAACCCTCTGTCACTGGTTATATTGAGTAGGTATTCAAAATCATCAACAACCTAGAAACAACCCAAATGTCCCTCAACTAAAGAACTAAGATAACCAACCACCCTGGTTTTAGCACTGAAAGTCCCATGTCCCAGAAAAACCATTCCCTCCCACGGAAACCAGGACAACTGGTCCCCCTCCGAACAGATAAACAAAGCTGTGCAATAAAATACAATAGAATAAAAGAACTAACGGCTCACAGCTGCAACAATATGGGTGAATCTCAAATGCGCTGTGCATTGTGATAAGTGGAAGAAGCCGATTCCAAAGGTTACACGCAGTACAATCCCATTTATATGACTTTTCAGAAAAGGCACAACTAGGGAAAAGGGACAAAAGAACAGATTAGTGGCTGCCCAGGGCGGGACATGGGGGAGGGGATGACCACAAGGGTATGGAGAACTTTTGGGGGTGATGGGAACTGTCCTGTAATTGACGGCAGAGACAGTTTCACAACTATACGTGTTTGTCAAAAACTTACAGAAGTGAACACTAAAAAGGGTGACATTAACTGTATGTAAATTATACCTTAATAAACCTGACTTAAGACAAAAAAAGCCCTGCCTGTAGAGCTTGCTTTCCTTTGGGAGAAGACAGATGATAAAAAACCAACTAATTAAATTATACTCAACGGGAGTCATTTGAAAGCCATGAGCTTGGATGAGATCACCAAGGAAGTGGGCGTTTAAAGAGGGAGACAGAAGAGGTGTAGGGATGGGGCACCCAGACTTGGAGAGATCAGGGACCAGCAAAGGAGGCTGAGAGGGAGGGCCAGCGGGACAGAAGGAAAACCAGGAGAGCGGAATTCCTGAGCTGCGGAAGGGAGTGATGGCAGGAGGAGGGAAGGACCAGCCCCTGAAGTGCTGCTGAGGGTCAAGTCAGAGGAGGCCGGAGAATTGTCCACTGGGCTTGGCAGCATGGAGGTCACTGTGACCTTGACAAATGTCTGCTTAGCGTGGTTTTCAGGGAGAACGGAAGAGGGCGGTGGAGGTAGTGAGGGCAGTAGAAAGGCACCAAAGGGAGCAGGGAAACGGGCCTGGCTGGAGGAGGACCTTGGAAGCCCAGGATGCTAAGCGGGTGACAAGTGGGCTAGCATCCACCCTCCCAGTGGCTTGGCAGGACCAGGGGCACAAACTCCGGTGTGGCGGCCCTCCCCCTCCCCGAACCCCCAGCCTGGGGCTAAGGAGCACCCCCAGTGCACTGTTGGCCTTTCCTACCCCGAGGCCCCCAGGAACAGCAATGAGTCCCCATCCTGACACAAATCAAAAGGCTCACAGACCTACTAGAGAATGGACCTGAGGATATGGGGAGGGGGAAGGGTAAGATGTGACAAAGTGAGACAGTGGCATGGACATATATACACTATCAAACGTCAAACAGAGAGCTAGTGGGAAGCAGCCGCAGAGCACAGGGAGATCAGCTTGGTGCTTTGTGACCACCTAGAGGGGTGGGATAGGGAGGGTGGGAGGGAGGGAGATGCAAGAGGGAAGAGATATGGGAACATACGTATATGTATAACTGATTCACTTTGTTACACAGCAGAAACTAACACACCATTGTAAAGCAAGTATACTCCAATAAAGATGTTAAAATAAATAAATAAATAAATAAAAAAGGCTCAGCAGGACCCCAAACCTGGCAAAGTAGGACAAGCCGCCACACTGGCTGGACACAGCCTAAGGGAACGCAGCGGGCAGGGGGTCCTGAGGTCCGAGCCTCGGAGCCACCTGCCGCTTTGGAAACATAAAGTTCAAGGGCCAGGCTATCCCAATCGTCAGCCTTCTCAGGCCTGCAGGGGAACAGGGAGGATTCTGCAGACCCAGGCCCCACAGTCACACACAGGTACCCCCTGCATGCTTGCACACGGGCATGCTCAAGGGCACACGCACCCAACAGCTGCAGAGGCCTCTGCACACAGGTGTGCCCATCTACACCCCACGCAGTCACAGCACACTCACCCCAAAAGAGGCCTGCACCCCCAGGCACGCACCCAGCTCCCAGCCACCCGGCAAGCCCAGACCCCCAGTGAGAGAGGCCCCCAGCCCTGCCTGGAGCCCTCCTAGCCCATCTTCAAGGAGGCCTCAGTCCCAGCCTCACCGCAGGTCTCTGCTCCCACCTGGTGGCCATTTGAGGAACCAGAGGGGACTCAGCCAAAGACAGAAGGAAGCTGTGGGTGTGGGAGGCAGCGTGACTTGAGGGGGACCCACGCCCACCGCAGGGTTACAGGGGCTTAGGGGGATCACGGGACTCAAGTTCCTCCTACCAGGTTGGGTCCCAATCCCCGCACTTTTAGGCTCTTTGACCCAGGCCGTGTAGCAGACGCCGCAATCGAGGACAGTCACGGTCGAGAGAACTGGGCTTGCGGAGAGACCTGTGACAAACACCCCTCCCAGGGGCCCCTAAGGAACCAGAGCAGGCTCTCGGGGCCTTGGGCTGCAGTAACAGAAGCACAGCCTGCCTGGCAACGGAGGGGAGAGTGCAGCGTCGCCCTTCCAGGCTAATGAGAACCTACTGTATAGCACAGGGAACTCTACTCAATGCTCTGTGGTGACCTAAATGGGAAGGAAATCCAAAAAAGAGGGGATATATGTATATGTATAGCTGATTCACTTTGCTGTACAGCAGAACTACGCTCAAATAAAATTAATTTTTTAAAAAAGGTGCCTTTTGTTATGTTAATGAGGTGACTTTTGGAAAGCCAAATATATATGAGATGACCAAATATATATATATATATATATATAATATTTTTTTTTCCTTTCTAGATTACCAGTTTATTATAAAAAGATCTAACTCAGGAACAGCCATATGGAAGAGACGCACAGGGCAAGGTATGGGGAAAGGGGTGCAAAGCTTCCATGCTGTCCCACCTGGCACCTCCCTGGGTACACCAATCCAGAAGCTCTCCAAACTCCATTCTTTTTTTTTTTTTTTTTTTAATAATTTTGAAGAACGTTTTTTTAAAATTATTTATTTATTTATTTATTTTAGTTGTGTTGGGTCTTCGTTTCTGTGCAAGGGCTTTCTCTAGTTGTGGCAAGCGGGGGCCACTCTTCATCGCGATGCGCGGGTCTCTCACCATCGCGGCCTCTCTTGTTGCGGAGCACAGGCTCCAGACGCACAGGCTCAGCAGTTGTGGCTCACGGGCCCACTTGCTCCGTGTCATGTGGGATCTTCCCAGACCAGGGCTCGAGCCCGCGTCCCCTGCATTGGCAGGCAGACTCTCAACCACTGCGCCACCAGGGAAGCCCCAAACTCCATTCTTTTAATTTCACTGAAGCTTCGTTATGTAGACAGGATTAACTGATTCAACCTCAAGCCCCTCTCCCCTTCAAGGGGGTGGGGGGGAGGGTGGAAGAGACTGAAAGTTCCAATCCTCTAATTCTGGTTGGTTCCCCTGGCAACCAGCCCCTTCCTTAGGGGCTTTCCAAAAGTCACCTCATTAACACAAACTCAGGTGTGGTTGAAAGGGTTTTGTTATGAATATCAAAAGACACTCCTATCTGGAAATTCCACGGGGTTTAGAAGTTTTGTGCCAGGAATGAGGGACAAAGACCAAATATATATTTTATTATACCTACTGCCTAATACTAAATCTTACTGCTAATAAGGTAAGTACAATTAAAACGATAGTGAAATACCATTTTCACCTATCAAATTGGCCACATGGAAAAGTTTGATATTACTCTGTGTTGGTGAGGATACTGGGGAACAGGCAATCTCATACACTGCTAGTGCAAGTATGAAGGGCAGCATCTGCTGAAATTTTCAATGCATATTTCCTTTAATCCAGCAAGTCCACTTTTGTGGGCAATTCAGAACCCTCTCTAGAATAAGGGTCCGCAAATTTTTTTTTTCCAAAAAGGGCGAAAATGTAAATATTTTAAGGTTTGGGCCACGTGGGAGATGGCCAAATATATATTTTTGGTCTGAATGACCAAATATGTATTTTTCTTCATAAATCACAATATTGCACCCAGCTCAATAAAAATCTCCAAATGCTTTGCACATCAGCTGGCTTTGACAAGTCTTCACCTCTCCCCCCACCCCCTTCCTCTCTCCCTAAATCATGCTCTGAGTGTTTCTTGAAGAAATAGAAAAATCTTGGCTCCTCCAGCACATTGCCTCTCCACTCTCCATATTTGTGGTTGCCTCACTGACCCAGGTTGGCCACACGTCCCTTGCCAGCCACCTTACAGCCTGGTGAGATCCTGGACCTCCCAGATGGGCCTCCTGGCCTAGGGATGACCAGTAATATTTCTCTCAAATGCTAGCATCTACTGATCTGTAGTTGGGGACTGCCTGGAGTGTTGTATTGAGAAGGATCCTGAGCTATGGCTGAACTAGCAAGAAAGTGTGTGGTGATTGACTAGCAATGTCTGCCATGGGCGCAGGAATGGTTCGGAGTGGTGCCTGTGCCAAGTATTTGCCATTTCCAGCCTGGGGCTTCCCCTGCCACAGTGAGGCAAGAGGCTGGTCAGTCTTTTGCTGGGAGGCTCCCCTGACTGCTCCATCACAGGGCTGTCTTTCTACCCCTGCTCCCTTGCTACCTGGAGTTTTGCTGTCTAATACGGCAGCCACTAGCCACATGGGGCTATTTCAATTTAAATGAATTAAAATTAAATTAAAACCTCAGGGGCTTCCCTGGTGGCACAGTGGTTAAGAATCCGCCTGTCAATGCAGGGGACACGGGTTTAAGCCCTGGTCCGGGAAGATCCCACATGCCTCGGAGCAACTAAGCCCGTGCACTACAACTACTGAGCCTGCGCTCTGGAGCCGGTGAGCCACAACTACTGAAGCCCACGCACCACAACTACTGAAGCCCGCGTGCTACAGCCCGTGCTCTGCAACAAGAGAAGCTACCACAGTGAGAAGCCCTCACACCACAACGAAGAGCAGCCCCCGCTCGCCGCAACTAGAGAAAACCCGTGCACAGCAACGAAGACTCAACGCAGCCAAAAATAAATAAATAAATAATTTAAAAAACACACACGTAAGATGATTTTTTTTAAAAAAGATCTGTATGTAGAACACTGAGCACCTAAGGGCTCGATTATGGGCTGTTATCATTCAAACGGGACTGATACAGAACTTTTCAAAGCTTCTGCTTCTGAGGTTTACACGTGCTGCTATGCCTAAGCCGGAAACTGATCATCACCATCTTTACATCACTTTGTGAAGTCATAACAATGGTGTTATGCATCTAGGGTTTTACAGGCAGTCCCAATTTCACATATTTAACACATTCTCCTGCCAAGAACCAAATACTTTATTTCAAAAATAAAATTACACTTCAGAACATAATATGGTAACCAGAGCCGAACCTAAGCTCCCACAATAACAACCAGAAAACTGGACAAAGTATATGAAGTAACTGTTTTCAGACACAGAAGGGGCTAGAGTCCCTGAAAGAAGGGAAGCAAGCTAGGAGGACCCCAGGCTGCGTCAGCTCTTCGCCTGGAGGCACTTTCTGAAATGTGGTGCTGGGAGGGGGACCCAAGCAGACCATGGTGGTCCTGCCGAGGCAAAGGCACCAGGAGTTCACGGAAGACGAGGTGCCTGGAAACACCAGAAAAATAAATGAAATGAAGAGCTATATAGCTATTATAAGCCAGTGGTGATGACAACTTACTAGGATATACTCAATCCAAAAGAAGACTGGAGAAGAAAAAAGCAACAAGGAAACAAATAATACATACGAGATTTAAATCCAACTAAACTGGTAATTATTCAAGTGTAAATGGTCTAAATAGTCTAATTACAAGGCAGAGGTCAGAGAACAGACATACCATGCAAACACCAATATCAAGAAAGCTCGAGTGATTATAACAATATTAGACAAAGTAGACGTCAGAACAAATATATTATTACCAGGACAGACTTCTCATCATGATAAAAGTGGTAGATTCATCAAGATGACATAACAATCATAATGTGTGTGTACTGGGAATTCCCTGGCGGTAAGTGGTTAGGGGTCCATGCTTCCACTGCAGGGGGCACAGGTTCAATCTCTGGTCGGGGGACTAAGATCCCGCAAGCTGCATGGTACGACCAAAAAACAAAAAAATACCGTGTGTACCTATCACAGGAGATGCAACAATGCCTCTCCTAGGCACTTACCAAAGAGAAATGACAGCATTTGTTCACAACAAGACTTGATGAAAAATATCCATAGCAGCTTTACTCATAATTTCCCTGAACTGGAAACAACCCGATGTCCATGAAAAGTGAAGTGTGTTAATAAGTCCATACATTGGAATACTATTCAGCAATAAAAGAAACAAAAACCCCAACACAAGCAACATGATAATGAACCTCAAGGAAGAACATGGTGCTGAGGCAAAGGGGCCAGACCCAAAAGAGTGCATAGGATTTGATTCTATTGATAGGATGTTCTAGAAAAGGCAAATATAATCTATTGTGACTGGAAGCAGAAGCAGATCAGTGTTTGCCTGGGGCTGGGTGGGATGAGCTATTTAGAAACGGGCCCAGAGTGTACTTTTTAAAGTGATGGAAATGGTCCATATATGGATCGTGGTAACAGGTACGCGGGTGCACACTTTTGTCAAAACTCAAACTCTATACTTAAATTGGATGTATTTTATTGTGAGTGTTTTATACCTCAATAAAATTGCTTTTTAAAAGAACAAAAGCATACAGCATATTTATCAGTAAACAAAGAAAAATTAAGTAACAACTGGATCCTTAGACATGTGGTATCTCACGAGAAGGAAATCAGGCATATTCTGAAAGAGATAAGCTAAAAAGTTAACACTAGAAGAAAAGGGCCCAAATCAATGTTCCCAATAAGCTATCCTATTTCAAGTTCTCTTCCATCACCAATTCTGAACCCACTTCTTGGTTTAAAAGTAGAAGCCACAAAACAAACCTAATTTCAATCTTCTGAAATAGTCATAGATTATATGGTAAGCAAATGAATTCTGAAAGAGCAAACTTTGAAGACAATGAATTAAAAAATAAAATCAAAGCAGTGAAATATTTCCAGTAAGGAAAAAAAAAAAAGATTTCTTTGGAGAGTAAGTGCCTCTTACAAGGGAAGAAAGAATATGTGCTTCTTGAAGAAGCTGTCCTAGTTGCTCTCACTGTGTTCTACTGTTATAAACAGTCTCTTTGAGGGACTAAAGCAATTCTCTCTGCCCCCACCTCCATCCACACTTTGCTGGGATTTCTCTTGGAAACCACCAAATCACAAGAATCTTCTCTGTTCATCAGCGAGCAGAGTTGGGACAAAGCTCTGAACTCTAAGGCTGACCTAAAAGCATCACGCAGAACACAGAGCGGGTGTGACAATACTCTTCAGCAGACGGCCCACTGTGCAAAGCAAGCAAGTCACCTTAATTCCGAGATGCATGAACACAGTCATCGCCCTACACCCTCAGGCTCTTGCCTGAGCCTTTCTTTCACCTTCTGACCCCAGCTGAACCCAAGCACATGGTACCCTGCAAGCCCCTGTGCCTCCCACCCGCTTTTGTACCACAGCACAATTCACTGCAAATCTATCCTCCCATCTTCAGATGACTTCTCACCACCTCCACTGCTGGCCGCTGGTCCCAAAGCCGGGATCATCTCTTGCTGAGCGCTGCAGCATCTCCTGCTTCTTGCTTCCACAGCACCGAGACGATGCTGCATGAGCACTTGAGTCAGGGTGTGCCGCCCCAGTGCTCAAACTTTCCTGTGCCCCATCCCAGGACCAGTAAAAGTGGAGATCCTCGTGATTGCCTAAAAAGCCTCGCCAACCACCCCCCACCTGTCTCGCGGTCCCTCGCACTCAGCCCCTTGGCTGCAGCCACCTTGCTCTTCCTCCACCACGTGGTTCCAGTCTTAGGGTCTCTGCCCTGCTGAGCCCTCTGCCTGGACCCACTTCCCCCCAGTACACAGGGGCTCAGCCCTCACACCTCCCCAGGACGCTGTTCAACCGTCCCTTTATAAGTGGTGCCTTCTCCAAACACCCTTTTGAAACTGCCGCACATACCGGCAAGCCCTGCCCCCCTCTGGCCTCTACAATTCTCCACAACATTTACTACTGTGCGGACAGTGTGTATTCGTTGGTCTGTCTCCCGCCCCCCCCCAACCCCCCGGTAGAATGTTAGCTCCAGGGACTTCCCTGGTGGTCCAGTGGCTAAGTGCAGGGGGGCCCGGGTTCGATCCCTGGTCAGGGCACTAGATCCCACATGCCACAACTAAGAGTTCGCATGCTGCAACTAAAAGATCCCACGTGCCACAACTAAGACCCAGCGCAGCCAAATAAATAATTAAATAAGTATATTAAACAAAGAATGTCAGCTCCATAGGGGCACCCATAGCAGTACTACTCACGGATGCATGGTACACAGTGAAAGTCACTGAACGAAGGACGGAATTTTTAGTAGATTTCAAACAAAGCCCGAGAACCACCTCATAGCATATCTCTACATTTCCTGGTCTTGACTTTGACTAGAAGTAGGAATACTAAAATAAATCAAAAATAATGTATAAAACCCTCAGAAAAGGTATCTCCCAAAGAGCTAAAACCAGGGGATATTAATGACAGTGCACTGCCACCTGGAATTTCAGGCGTTTGGGGCTCCTAAAGTCCTAAACCCGCCCAATCATCCCTCTACTGTCAGTTCAAAAAGCTGACGGTCAACTTTTCCAGTAGAGGTGATGTTTCCTGGGTCCTTAGAACTCTCTAGGAATATATATTAAGACCCCAGCTTTGCTAATATTGCTAGAGCATGTAGCATTTTCCCTTAATTATGTGGACCCAGGCAACGAGACAGCTACAAAGTTGAGTCAGTTGCAGATGTTGGCTGATTGGCTAGACTTTCCTTTTGGCTAAGAGTGGTTTCCCCACACTTGCCGTGGGATCTAAACTCATGGCTCTGAAACATCACCAGTAGCCCCTTCCAAGAATTTCGGAGACTTCTGGGCAGTAGTAAACACTCCTTACAGCTGTCTGATACTGGCATGCCAGAGGTCTGTGGGTTTCACATCCATCCTTTTGCAGAGTGAGCTGGTGGCAGGTGGAAAGTCCTCTGTGGCCTGACGCTGTTCTAGTCTCCCCTATGTGCTGTTTTGTTTAATAAGACATTTCCAGTGGAGCACTTAATATATATTAGATTCTCAATGTCTCATTCAACAAAGCACATAAAGCAGAGACCTGTGCACTGCCCCCAAATTCTGGATTTTAGTATCATGATATATTAACTAGGAATTGTATAGTTTATATGCTTTTTTAAAAAACAAACTCCAGCACTACTTACAATAGCCAAGACATGGAAGCAGCCTAAATGTCCGTCCACAGATGAATGGATAAAGATGATGTGGTATATATCAATATATACACAATGGTATATTATGCAGCCATAAAAAAGAATGAAATAATGCCATTTGCAGCAACATGGACGGACCTAGAGATGATCATACTAAGTGAAGTGAGTCAGACAGAGAAAGACAAATATTACATGGTATCACTTATACATGGAATCTAAAAAAATGATACAAATGAACTGATTTACAAAACAGAAATAGACTCACAGACATAGAAAACAAACTTATGGCTACCGAAGGAGAAACGTGGGGAGGGATAAATTAGGAGTTTGGGATTAACAGATACACACCATTATATATAAAATAGATAAACACAAGGACCTACTGTATGGCACAGGGAACTACATTCAGTATCTTGTAATAACCTATAATGGAAAAGAATCTGAAAAACAATATATATATGTATAGCTGAATCACTTTGCTGTACACCTGAAACTAACACAACATTCTATCAACTATACTTCAATTAAAAAAAAACCCAGGGCTTCCCTGGTGGCGCAGTGGTTGAGAATCTGCCTGCCAATGCAGGGGACACGGGTTCGAGCCCTGGTCTGGGAAGATCCCACATGCCGCGGAGCAACTAGGCCCGTGAGCCACAACTACTGAGCCTGCGCGTCTGGAGCCTGTGCTCCGCAACGAAAGGCCACGATAGTGAGGCCCACGCACCGCGATGAAGAGTGGCCCCCACTTGCCACAGCTAGAGGAAGCCCTCGCACAGAAACGAAGACCCAACACAGCCAAAACTAAATAAATAAATAAATAAATAAATAATGATTTAAAAAAAAGAACTTTGTAAGGTAGCAATTTCTGTCTTTCCAATGTATCCTTTTTATAATGAAACATACATTTTTTTTTCAAAGTCCATGGCAAGTATATTTCTTATGCCTTAGCCCCAAACGCCAAATATAATTTATGCATTCTTTCAACCCGAATGTTCTTTGAAAGCATGCTAAATATGTTTGAGACCAACGTTAATAAATATTTAAGAAATTAAAGTGAAAAGTAAAAATCGAAAAGAAAAGGCACCAGACTGGAAAGAAAGGAGTACATTTGTTTTTATTCAGAGACAGGATCTTACATGTAGAAAATCCTGAAGAACTCACACACATACACACATACACAAATCTACTAGAACTAATAAATTAGTTCAGCAAGATTGTAGGATACAAGATCACCATACAAAATCCAATTCTATTTCCATGTACTAGCAATGAACAACCAAAAATGAAATTAAAGAAACAATTTCATCCATAATAGCATCAAAAACATTAAAATATTTGTGAATAAATTTAAGAAGACACATAAGACTGAAAACTACAACGCACTGCTGAGAGAAATTAGGGACGACGTAAACAACTGTAGAGACATTTCATTCATGGATTGGAAGACTTAATGTTGTTAAAATGACAGTTGTCTCCAAATCTATACATTCAACAAAATCCCTACCAAAATCTGAGTAGGCTTTTTTTTGAGGGGGGGCAGAAATTGAAAAACTGATGCTAAAATTCATATGGAAATGCAAAGGATCCAGAAGAGCCAAACACAAGTTTGAAAAAAAAAAGAAAGAAAAGAATAAAGTGAGAAGATTTTTATTTCCTGATTTCAAAACTTACTATAAAGCTACAGTAATCAAGACACTGTGGGACCAGCATAAGGACAGACATATACATCCACAGAACAAAACTAAGAGTCCAGAAATAAGTCCTTAAGTGTATGGTCAATCAATTTTCAACAAAGGTGCCAAGACAATCCAACGGGGGAAGGAAACGTTTTTATCTTCAAACAAAAAAACAAACATTTTTCAGACAACTAGATAGCCACATGCAAAAAAAGATGAATTTAGACTCTTACCTCACGTTATACATGACAACTCAAAAATCAAACAAAGACCTAAGAGCTAAAATGCTAAAACACTTCTAGAAGAAAAAGAGAAAAAAATCTTTGGGGAATTCAGTTAGGCAAAAAGTTCTTAGATAAGACACTAAAATTCATTCCAAAAAGTTGTAAACTGGACTTCAAAATTAAAACCTTCTGTACTTCAAAAGTCACTATGAAGAAAATGAAAAAGAAGCCACTGACTGGGAGGAAGTATTTGTGAATTATACACATGATAAATAACATAAATAAAGACAATCAATTTTTTAAATGGGCATAAGATTTAAATAGATATTTCACCAAAGAAGATATAAGAATGGCTAATCACCACAAACATGTCCAATATCACTAACTGTTAGGGAAATGCAAATCAAGACCCCAATGAAGCACCACTTCACACCCACTAGGAAGGCTAGAATCAAAGACAACAGCAAGTGTTGATGAGGCTATGGCAAACCTGGAACTCTCATAAAATGATGGTGAGAATGTAAATGTAGTATAATTTAGAAAGCAACTAGTGATTCCTTAGAAAGTTAAACATGAATTCACCATACAGCCCAGCAATTCCACTCCTAGTTACATACCCAGGAGAAATGAAAACATACATCCACACTTGTACGTGAATGTGAACACAGCAGCATCGTTTGTAATAGACCAAAAGTGGGAATAATTCAAATGTCCATCAACTGGCGAAGGGATAAACAAAATGTGGTCTATCCACGTAATGGAATATTATTCAGCAACAAAAGGGAACGAGAGACCGGAACACACAACGTGGATCAACCTCCAAAACCTGGTGTTAAATGAAAGAAGCCATGTGCAAAAGACAAACAGTCTACAACCTGTAAGATTCCACTCATATGAAATGTTCAGAAAAGGAAAATTACTATAGAGACAGAAAGCAGATTATTGGTTGCCTGGGGATGGGAGCAGGAAGTGACTACAAGTGGGCACAGGGGGTCTCTTTGACACATGGAAATGTTTTAAAATTAGACTGTGGTGCTGGCTGCACAACTCAGAGTTTACTAAAACTCATCAAATTTACACTCATAGTGAGTGAATTTTATAACATGTAATAGCATGCCTCGATAAAGCTGTTTTTCAAAGAGTAAAAGTTGCAAAATTTTGTTTTGACCAAAACCATGTTTCAAAGACACCAATTCTCACACGAATTCAAAAAGATCAATATTCAGACTCTGGATTAAGCTCTGAAGTCAGTGTGAGAAAATGAAATGTCTTCCATGGCAATAATGATGTGACGTCATAGTACTTTAACCATGATGTTCTTTATATATGAGAGTAACATTTGCATACTTTATGAATTAAGCATCTATTTTGGAGTCTCCTTATAATCGGAAACATCCTTCTCTAACAGGAGAGGGTATGCAGTCAGAGAAGTGAGTAGATTGTCAACAGACAGATGGAATTTATCAAATGTTATGTGCCCCACTTGCATATGATGAAATTATTTCAGTATATCACAGAAGAAAATGGTAGCAAAACATCTTAACCATACAAATTGATTTTAACCGACAAATTGATTTTACTGTCTATTTGATAACCAGTATCCCTTTAAAACCATTCTTTCAATGAGCCAAACCCAGGACACTTGTCAATCTCTAAATGAGTAAGTTTTACTGACAGCAAATTAGGAATCCACTTCATTGATGTCCGTTAAGACGTATGGTTTCTATGTAAGGATGAGGAAGATAAAGGCAGCTGTCATTTACTTAACCTTTTTTATTCTGGAAACCGGCAATTAAAAACAAAGAAGTTAAGCATTGATCCTGCTCTATTAGTCTTCTATTGCTGTGTAACAAATATCCACAAACTCAGTGACTTAAAAACACCACTAATAAATACCTCCCAGTTCTGGAGGTCAGAAGTCCTGGCTGGCTCTGCTGGGTTTTCTGCCTAGGGGCTCACAAAGCCAGAATCAAGGTGCTGGCAACCTGGGTTCTTATCTAGAGGCTCCAGGGAGGAATCTGCTCCCAAACTCATTCATGCTGTTGGCAGAATGCAGTTCCGAGGGCTGTAGGACTGAGGTCCCCGTTCCCTTGCTGCCTGCCAAGGAGGAGGGGTCACCCTCAGCTCCTCGACACACTCACAATCCTTCTCATGGGGCCCCCTCCACCTGCAAAGTTGCCAAGGGTGCGTCCCACCTTTCTCCTGCTTCAATCTCTCTGACTTCTGCTGCCGGCCTGAGGACATTCTCTGCTTTTAAAGGGCTGGTGTGAGCAAATTCAACCCACCCAGAACACAACCTTAATTATATCTGCAAAATCTCTTTCAGCGGGTTACCCCTGGGAGTAACCCCTGGAGGCTTTTAAAAGTCACGGGAGACGTCGCAGAAATCTGCCAACCGCACCTGACTGTCTTTACAGGCAAATATATAGCGCAAGTGGATGAGTAAAAAGCAGTCAACGTGGAAGGAATGGCATGATTAGCAAACTCACTGCTTCCTAACTTCCTAATAAAATAATCGATTTATGCAGAGATCGTCAGTGAAAATGAAACGAATGGCAGATGACAGCTGAATGAGGAGCCGGAGAGCTGAGCGCACCTGAGCCCACTTTAGAGAAGTGACGGACGGCAGAGCGGCCCCTACGTGTCATGTGCCTCTTGCTACAAAGTCCGAACCTAACACGCTAATCCAGCTGTTGGAGCTGGCTTTCAGCTCATAGGAAATTTAGGAAGCAGAAGTGCAATTTAAATGACACCACGAAAAAGCAAACAGAGAAATCCAGAATGTGGAACACTCTACAGCCGGCCCAGTTTCTTCAATACGTCAATTACCTGGGGGTGGGGGTGGGGTGGGGGGCTGTTCTGGATTAATGGGATGTTATTACCAATTACAATACAAGAACAATATTTGGATCCTGATTCAAAAAACACAAGAGTAAAAGGACATTTTAAAGTTAATCAGAAAAACCTGAATATGGACTCAGTATTAAAGTAAGAATCATCATTTTCATTGGTTGGCATAAAGGTCTTAAGGTTGTATGAGAAAACATTCAGGTTTTTTAGAGACGCACATAGGGCTGAAATGCTACGAGGGGTTTGCTAATTGCTTTAAAATATTCCGGCAACCACAAGAAGAGGGGATGGACAAAGCAGGTACACAAAATGTTGAAACATACCGAATCTGGCTGATGTATATGCATGGGGGCTCATTGTTCTGGTCCACTTTTACCCCGGACTAAACATTTTTATAATAAACGATTTCATTTAAGAGATTTCATTCATTGAGCATCTGCTGAGAATCAATCACTGTGCTCAGGGCTTCGCATCCACTTCCTGCTGGATCCTCACTACGGCCTTATGAAGCAGGTACCATTTGTATCCCCACTTTTATAGCTAAGAATATGAAACAACGACCAGTGTGGGGTGTAGCCGACAGGCCTGCCAATTGCCCGCCACCCCAGCGAAGCCTCAGAGGCCAAGGAAATGAAAGATTTCTACATTTTTTGGTTTCACAAAGCAGTCTGACAAGTCGCCTGCAGCCCGCGTTGGAGGGCGATCCCCCAAACCATGCGCCAACCGCAGCACAGGGGATGCTGGAAGGTTCGGAAGGAGACAAAAGGCGGAGACAGGTAGAGGGTGAAAGAGAAACAGAGGGACCACAGAAAAGCAACAAGGTGGAAACACAGGGAGACAGTCACGGAAAGGGGCGGAGGGAAGAGATGGGGAGACAGTGGGGAAGAGGGATGTGCTTGAAGGGGGATGTCACAGACCTAGAGTCAGACAAAGCTACTGCAACCTTGGTCCACCTTCCACTCTGCCCCACCCCTCACACCAACCAGAAAACGGGAACGCCTCGGAGCAAAGGAGGGACCAGACACGTTCAGTATAGAGCTCTGTCCACGTGTAGTTACAGATCCGTGTCAGGCACGGTTACCTTGTCCTCTCTCCCCATCCCCCAGCCCCCATCCCGTGACCTTCTCCCCAGACAGCTCACCAGCTCCAAGCTCAGAGCCAGGAGGAAGGGAAGGAGGAGTTATTTATTTATCTAAACCATGTTTCAGTTTTTTAACGGCCTAACTGAGATAAAAGTCACAGACCCTCAGTGCCCAGCAAAGCTGTTCTCAGCGGGGAAAGTCTGTGAGGCTGAAGTTAATAGCACGAGGGCCACGTTAATGCCACTAGGGGGTTCAGATCAGAGGCTCCTGGAGGCGGCTTCAGGTGACGGTTTAATCACAACGGAAAAAACGGGTCTGGGGTTTGCAACGTGTGACTGGGGGGGTGGGGGGAGTGGGGATGGCAGAAAGGGGTTACAGGAGGGAGCGTGGGGAGCAGAAAACACAAAGGAAGACAGAATCCTCAAACAGAATCCTCAATGCCTTTCAGAGACTGGAACTAGACCTGCAGAGGAGGGCAGGCCTGTCACACTGACCCCCCACCCCGCCCCGGGCATGTTAATAACACGGAACCACTTGCTCAAATTACACGTTAAAAAACACCTTCTTGGCCTTCCCTGGTGGCGCAGTGGTTACGAATCCGCCTGCCAACGCAGGGGACACGGGTTCGAGCCCTGGTCCCGGAAGATCCCACATGCCGCGGAGCAACTAAGCCTGTGCGCCACAACTACTGAGACTGCGCTCTAGAGCCCGCGAGCCACAACTACTGAGCCCGCGTGCCACAACTACTGAAGCCCGCGCACCCTAGAGCCCGTGCTCCACAATAAGAGAAGCCACCACAATGAGAGGCCTGCGCACTGTAACAAAGAGTAGCCCCCGCTCACCGCAACTAGAGGAAGCCAGTGCGCAGCAATGAAGACCCAACACAGCCAAAAATAAAATAAAATAAAAAATAAAATAAATTAAATTTAAAAAAAAACTGTAAATGACGCCTGCCCTCAAAAAATGCCCTGGGGTAGGGCATAGGCAAGGAAATTCAACACATGACAAATTTTTCAAGAACTCAATATGAAGAGGGAAGGTGTAGTCACTCTTTAAAAAAAAAAGGAAAAGAAAAAAAAGGACATGCCTAAAGTTCACTATAAGGAATTCTTAGCCATATGCAAATCCAACGTCCAAAAAGGTTTCAGCTCACACCAGTCAAATGACCATCAGCAAAAAGTCTACAAACTATAAATGCTGAAGGGCTTGTAGAGAACTGTGTACCTTCTAGCTGCTGGTGGGATGTAAAGTGGTAACAGCACTAACACAAACTGAATGGAGCTGCTTTAAAAGGTAAAAATTCAGCTACCATATGATGCGGCAGGGCACCTTTTGGGCCTATAACCTAAGGCCACCAGAATCGGAAAGACAGAGGCAGGCAAATGTGCACTGCAGCAATATTGAAATAGCCAAGATATGGAAGCAAAAAAAAGGTCCATAAACAGATGAATGGACAAAGAAGAAGTGGTATATAGACAGAATGGAATATAAGTCACGAAAAAAAATAAAAGAATGGCATATGCAGCACCACACATGAGCCTAGAGATAATCACACAACGTGAAGTAAATCAGAATGCGAAAGACAAATGCCTTTTGATATCACTTATGTTATCTGAAAATTCATAAAAATGAACATATTTCCACAGAGAAAGGCAATCTCAGATTGAGAAGACAAACTTATGGTTAAGCCAAAGAAAAGGTGTGAGGAATGGATAAATTAGGATATTGGGGTTAACACACATATACTAATACGTATAAAATATATAATCCCCAAAGACCTATGGAATACCAAGAGTGGTCTACTCAACACTCTGTAATAACCTACATGGAAAAGAACCCAAAGATCAATAGATATATGTATATGTGTAAATGAACAAGATTCTGTACACCTAGAAAAAAAGACATTTTTCAATCAAGTTTGCTCTGATAAAAACTACAACTTAAAGACACAGACAAGAATTAAGGAGGCTAAAACTTATGGGGGTTTGTCCTGGCACATTCCACTCTAATCTGCAACCTAAAAGCACAACTTGCAGCAAGGTTCTGTTTCCCTAGCAAGCAGAGTTGGCAACGTAGAAGTCTTCCCACCCTAAGGCCGTTTCCTCAAACAGCAGCTCAAATCTACTGCTAATGGTCACTAATATTCACAAGGACTGCAGGGCTGTAAATGACTCATGCCCTCAAACAATATCCTGGGGCAGGGAATGGCCAAAAAATCCAAACGCGGCAAATTTTTCAAGAAGGCAATTAGAAGTTGTAAGTTTAGCTCAATCTTTAAAAAAAAATGAAAAGGACATTGATAAACGCAAAACATCAGGAATTGTCAGACGCATGGAAACCCAATCTACACAAAGGTATCACCTCACACCAGTCAGAATGACCATCAGCAAAAAGTCAACAAACAATAGATGTTGAAGAAGTTGTGGAGAACAGCATAACCTCTCGGTCTAAGTGGGATGTAAACTGGTAACAGCCAATAATAGGAACAGAATGGCAGTGTGTTTAAAGGTAAAAAGTGAGTCACCATATGATCTGGAAGGCCCACTATTGGGCCTGTCACCTGTGAAAGCCAGAATCCAAAAGACACGGGATGGAAAATCGTGTATTGCAGCAGTATTTACAATAGGCAAGACATGGAAGCAAACAAAAGGCCCATCAACAGATAAATGGACAAAGAAGAAGTGGTATACGTACCGAATGGAATAGTAGCCTCGGGAAAAAAATGAACAGTGCCGTTTACAGGACTACAGATGAGCCTAGAAATAATCATATTAGGTTAAGTCAGTCAAAAGGGAATGACAAATATCCTATGATATCATTTATACATGTTATCCTAAGATTGCTACCAATGAACATATTTCCACAGAAAAAGACACTCACAGACTTATAAAACAAACTAATGGTTAACCAAAATGAAAGGTGGGAGGATGGATAATTTAGGACTAAGGGGCTAACATACATAGATTAATGTATGTTAAATGTATATAAACATATAACATATAAACTATATGAATTATATAATCACTAATACATAGAAAATATATAATGACAAAACACCTACCAAATACCAAGGGAGGTCTACTCAACATTCTGTAATAACATACATGGTAACAGGATCCGAAGATGAACAGACATATGCATGAATCATTGAGCAGATTCTGTACAGCCAAACAATCACAACACTCTAATCAAATTTACTCCGATAAGAAATAGAAATTAAATTTAAAAAGCAAACATAAGTAAGGAGACATAAACTTCTGGGGGCTTGTCCCAGCACATTCCACTCTAATTTACAACCTTGGAACGCTACCTCCAGGAAGACTCTGTTGCCCTAGTAACAAGAGTTGAGAACGAAATAATGCTGCCACCTTGTGGCTCTTTCCCACAACAGCAGCTTTAAACCCAGTGCTAATGGTAGCTTAATAGTCACAAGGACTGCTGGGCTGTAAATGACGCCTGCCCTCAAAAAATGCCCTGGGGTAGGGAATAGGCAAGGAAATTCAACACATGACAAATTTTTCAAGACGTCAATATGAAGAGGGAAGTTGTAGTCACTCTTTAAAAAAAAGGAAAAGAAAAAAAAGGACATGCCTAAAGCTCAGTATAAGGAATTATTAGCCACATGCAAATTCAACGTCAAAAAGGTTTCAGCTCACACCAGTCAAATGACCATCAGCAAACACTGCAGGATTCCACTCCCTGTGCTTTGTGGCTGCTTCCCAATAGCTATCTAGTTTACATTTGGTAGTGTATATATGTCCATGCCACTCTCTCACTTCATCCCAGATTACCCTTCCCCCTCCCTGTGTCCTCAAGTCCATTCTCTATGGCTGAGTCTTTATTCCTGTCCTGCCCCTAGGTTCTTCATAACCATTTTTTTCTTTTTTTTTAGATTCCATATATATGTGTTAGCATACGGTATTTGTTTTTCTCTTTCTGACTTACTTCACTCTGTATGACAGTCTCTAGGTCAATCCACCTCACTACAAATAACTCAATTTCATTTCTTTTTATGGCTGAGTAATAGTCCATTGTATATATGTGCCACAGCTTTATCCATTCATCTGTCGATCCTGCCAACACTTTCACTTTACTCAACTGAGACCAATGTCAGACTTGTAAGGTAATAAATTTACGATGTTTTGAGTCACTCAATTTGCGGTAATTTGTATGAAAGCAATAAAAAACAAATACAGACGTCCTACAAGAGCCAGGCTATATATTTATATTTAAGTATTTCTAAAATGAATTTAACCCTGTGATTCACAGCAGCAGCAGCTTCCAAGGGATCCCACCACACACCTGAGGCGAAAGCAGCCTAATAAAGAAGCAGTGACAGCAGCAGGTCACTGCCCCACACTTGGGGTAGAGGGGGATTTGATCTACTGTAGCAGCAGCGTAGCCTGAATGGGAATGCATCCTCCTGTGGCACTAGTCCCATCAGCATTAGTCTAATCTGCTAGCATCTGCTGTGCCAACAGGCCCAACGTATACAAACCCTCCAACTCAGTAGCATTAAGTGAGCCAGGCTCAGTGTTTCCTGAAACTCATATCCAATGGCACTGGAAAGCCCAGATATCACCTACTGTTATGAAAACATAAAAAACAATAACAGAAGACTGGCAACTTCAGAAAGAAAAGGCGAACAATGGAATGGGTGAAAACAAGTGGGATAAATATAAGAGACTATCATTAGTCTCATGAGTTTCTTAAATTCCCTATGATGGTCAAACAAAAATTATGACACCATCTGATGTGGTTCTCAATGTATATAAAGGAAATACTACAGAAAATCATACTTTAAAACTGGGGACTATTAAGAGACCTAAATGGAAGTAAAATTTTGAAACTTCACTTGAAGTAATAAAAGACAGATTCCAGTAGGCTATGATAAGTTACATATGTATAGTGTAATGCCAAAAGCAACCACTAAGAAAACTATACAAACAGTATACACAAATGATTATAAATAAATTAGATTAAAATGGACTTACCAAAAAATGTTTAAGTAACCCACAAGAAGGCAAAATAAGAGAAACACAGGATTGAGAAACTAAGGTAAAAGACAAAACAAAAAATAAAATGGTAGACCTAATCTTTAACATAGCAATAATTACATTAACTGTAAATGATCTAAATAACCAAGTCAAAGACAGAGATTGGAAGAGTAGATGAAAAAATCACAAGCATGATCCAACTCTATACTGTCTATAAGAAGCTTACTTTAAACATCATGATATAGGTAGTTCAAAGTAAAAGGATGAAAAAGGTATATCATGTGAACATTCATCAGAAAAAGCAGGAATGGCTATATTAATATCAGATAAAGTAGATTTCAGAGCAAAGGAAATTATTAGGGGCAAAGAGGGTCATTACATAAAGATAACAGGAATAATCCACCTAGATGACCTAGTGATACTAAATGTGTGTGCACCAAACAACAGAACTTCAAAACACATGAAGCAAACACTGAAAAAGGTAAAAGGAGAGAATTTCAAATCCACAATTATTATTTGAGACTTCAACACAGCAATTTATAGAACTCCCAGAGACAAAAATCAGCAAGGGTATGGAAGAACTGAAAACATCATCAATCAACAGGATATAACTGACATTTAAAGAACACACTCAATAAAAGCAGAATACATATTCAAGTGTCCATGGAACATTCACTCATATACCATACACTGGGTGATAAAAAAAAACATTAGCAGATTTAAAAGAATTAAAATCATAGAGAGTATATTCTCTAGCCATAATGGAACCAGACTAGAAATCAATAACAGAAAGACAACAGGAAAATCTTCAATCACATGAAAACTAAACATCACAATTCCAAATAACTCATGGGTAAAAAGTCAAGGAAAAATTTTTAAATGCATAGAATAAAAGAAAATGGAGATATAACAAATCAACATTTGTGGAATGAAGTGAAAGCAATGCTGAAAGGGAAGTCTATAGCACTAAATTGGGAAAGAAAATATTTCAAAGAAATAGTCTAATTTTCTATATTAAAATAGTAAAAACGGAAGAGGAAAAAACACTAAACAAGCAGAAAGAAGGAAATAATAAAGATGAAACAAAAATCCATGAAACTGAAAACAGGAAAATGGGGGGGGGGGAGGAAATCAATGAAACAAAAGGCTGGTTCTTCAAAATAAACAATCTCATCAAGAAAGATGTAGCAAGACTGATCAAGATAAAAAGAGAGATGGCACAAATCACAGATATCAGAAATGCAACCAAGGATACCATGACATATCCTGCAGGTTAATAAGGGACAAGTTATTATGAACAAGTCTACACTATAAATTCAAAAATGTGGATGAAATGGACCAATGCGTCTACACCCAAAACTACCAAAACTCAGCCAAGATGAAAGAGACAATCTCAATTTTCCTGTAACTATGAGAAACACTGATTTTTCATTTAAAAACTCCCAAAAGAAATATTCAGGCTTAGATGTTTCACTTTTACCCAAGACTTAAAGAATTAACACCAATTTTACATGACTTGATAAGAAACAGAAGTAGAGGGAACAGTTCCTAATTAATTTTATGAAGCCAGTATTACCTTGATACCAAAACCAGACTGGGATAGTATAGAAAGAAGAAAACTACAGGCCAGTATTTTTTATGAAATTGGCTGTAAAAATCTTCAGCCAAATATTAGCAAATTAACTCCAGAAATATATAAAAAGAATAATATACCATGACCAAGTGGTATTTATTCCAGTTATGCAAAGTTGGTTAAATATTTGAAAATCAAACAATGTAATCTACCATATCCAATAGATTAAGGGGGAAAAGTCATGTGATCCTAATCATTAATGCAGAGAAAGCATTTGACAAAATCCAATCCCATTCATGATTTAAAAAAAAAGAAGAAAAGAAACTCCAAGCAAACTAGGAATAGAAAAGGAACATACAGAAACTCATAAAGATGATCTACAAACAACCTATACCGACATTATATTTAACTGTGAAAGACTGAACGCTTTCTCTGTAAGATCAGAAACAAGGCACCGATATCTGCTCTCACCACTTTTATTAAATATATTACTGGGGGTTCTAGTAAGAAAATAAAGCAAAAATAAATAAATAGATAAATTTAAAAGTTAAATTTTTAAAAAGTTTATTTAAAAGATGAAAGAACTATTCCTACTATGTTGAATAGGAAGGAATATATCCTCCTGAATGTTGAATAGTAATATATCCTATTATATTGAATAAGGAAAACTAAAACTGTCTATATCTGAAGATGAGATGATAATCTAAATGGAGAAAATACCAAGGAATCCACATAAAGCTTGAGAAATAATATTAGTTTGTAAATGTTTTAGAGTACAAGATCCACACAATTTTATCAAATTATATATTAATAACAAATGTGTAGAAGCTTAAATAAAAATATGTGATGCCATTTACAACTGACCTAAATAAATACTTAAATAGAAGCCCAATAAGACATTTATAGGACCTCTATACTGAAAATTACAAAATGCTGATGAAGAAAATTTTAAAAGTCCCAAACAAAGAGGGAGACATACCTTGTTCATGGATTAGAAAACACAACATAATAAAGCTGTCAATTCTCCCCAAGTTAAGAGGCTTAACACAATTACTCTTAAAATGCCCTCAAGGTTTTTGTGGATATAGACAAGCTTATTCTAAGATTTATATGGTAGGAAGAGGCTGAAGAATAGCTAAAACAATTTGTAAAGGAAGATTAAAATGGGAGGAATTAATCTACCCAATTTCAAGATTTCGCAGTAGTGATGGAGGGTAGATACATAGATCAATGGAATGGAACAGAGAACCCAGCAATAGACTGACACAAATACATTTAACTTGGTTTTGACAGCAGTGCAAAAGCTATCAAGGAAGAATAGACTTTTCAAAAAATGGTACTGAAACAGTTGGACATCCCTCGACAAAAACAAACAAACAAACAATGAACCTTAACCTAAACCTTACACATCTTACACAAAAATTAAATCAAAGTGGATCATAATCTTAAATGTAAAAGCAGGACATTTTTAGAGAAAAAAAATAGGAGAAAATCTTTGGCATCTACAACTAGGTGAATAATTCTTAGACTTGACACCGAAAGTATGATCAATAAAAGCAAAAACTGATCAATTGGATCTCATCAAAATGAGTTTAAAATGCTTCATAGAAGATCCTTTTAAGTGGATGAAAACTCAAATTACACAGTGGGAAAACATATTTGAAAATCCCATAGGAGACAAATGACTTGTATCTATAATATACAAAGAACTCTCCAAACAACTTAAAAAAATCCAACTAGAGAATAGGCAGAAGACAGGAACAGACATTTCATGGAAGAGAATATACACATGGCAAAGAAGCACATGAAAAGATGTTCAACATCGTTAGCCATCAGGGAAATGCAAATTAAGACCATAATGAGATATCAGAGAATAACTAAAATTAAAGTATAGTGACAACATCAAATGCTAGCGAGTACGTAGAAAAATTATATCACATCACTGGTGGGAAAATAAAATGGTTTAGCCACTCTGAGAAACAGCTTGACAGTCTCTTTTAATCCTAAAAGTAGATTCACCCTACAATGCAGTAATTGTACTCTTGAGCATTTATCCAAAAGAAACAAAAACTTAATGAAGTTCCCACAGAAACTTACACATAAATGTTCATAGCAGTTTTATTTCTAATAGCCACAAACTGGCAACTCCCCAAATGTCTTTCAATGGGTGAATGTTGAAACAGATTGTGATAAAATCTTATGATAGAATACTACCCAGCAACAACAAGGAACAAATTATTAATATATGCAAAAATTGAAATGAACTTCAAGGGAATGATGCCGAGGGAAAAGTTTTTAAAAGCCAATCTCCGAAGATTAAGTAATTCATGATTATGTTTACATATTATTCTTAAAATAACAAAACTGTGGAGATGGAGAACAGATTACAAGTTGCCAAGGGTTAGAGATGGGGGTAGAAGGTACAGCGGGGGAACTCTGTGAGGTTTTTGTGGTCCCAGTACAAATAATACAACAATCTTGGTTTTAATCCCTAAAGATTTTTAAAAGCAATTCCTAATAAGAGGTGTCCAGATATTTAGCAATGGCAGCAGATTAGAGGTATAGCTCCCCAACATGACAACTTCGAAAGAGATCTATACTATCAATACTAATTTAATGCATATGTTAATTTTTAAAAGGCCAGTCACAATACTTAAATGGTACATATCTTAACGATATTACTCTGGGTATCCAGCTATACCAAATGGACTAGCAGGATTTTCTGTCCATTCAATCTTATTTAAGACAGTAAATCTTATAATAAGACAGTTAAAAAAAGGAAAAGAAAAACAACAAACCTCAACTACAGTTGGATATTCTCACAGCAAGATGAGGTGAAAATACATAGCAGCGGTTCAAAAGCTTAAGCAGTGGCACCTAAATTTGGCTGCACATTAGAATCCTCTGAAGCACTTTTTAAAAACCCTCACACCGACGGTTGGTCATGCTAGACCAATACAATCCTTTTAACTCTCCTCAGACGATGCCAATGTCTAGCCAGAACGGAGAACCAGCGGACTAAGCAGAAGGGGATGTTTCTACAAAGATCTCTTAACAATAAGTCCTCTCACCCAATCAAGATTTACCTCCCCGCAAAGGGGTAAAGAAGGCTAGATGTTGTCCATACTTGCTTAGCTTTAATTAGCACTTGTGACTTGCCCAAAACCTAGATCATGTTTCCCCTAAATTTCATGTTATTCCCTAAGTTTATCAAACCCAAGGCTAAGGGGTTTGCCAGGATGAGATTTTAAGTGCTCACACAGGGGAAGTCCCTGGCAAACCAGGACAGCGGTCACTCTACACTGCAATGTAAAGCATCCTAAATAACCCTGCCACTGCTCCCAGATACTAGTCTGTGCCAACCAATGGAGAAAAGGCATTCTCCATTACTACCATGGCAAATGCTACTGTACTTACCTTGGCTAGTCCCTATCTTTTCCAGGCGCCACTCCCCTTCACCTGCTGGTGGACGCTTCGGCCAGCTGACAATGCAGATATTTTCAAACTTTAAGGTGAATAAAAATCATCTGGAGGGCCTGTTGTAACAGAGATCACTGAGCCCCACCAGAGTTGCTGATTCCATAGGGCTGGGACCGGGCCCTAAAACTTGAATATCTAACACATTATCAGGGGATGCTGGGAAAGCTGGTCAGGTAATGGTAAAGCTGGCCAGGAAAAAGAAACCCGACGTGTCAAGATCATAAAGTACGGAAGGGCAAGCCCGCCGGCAGTCCAGGCCGGGGTGGGGGGGACCTGGGTCCCCAGCCCTACAGGGCCAACGGCAGACCAGCTCGGGCGCCCCTCGGAAGCGCGGGGTCCCCGCTGCCGAGTCTGTGGCCCCGGCCGGCCCCGGCTCCCCTCTGCCCACCCTGCGCGCGGGGGCTGGAAACGGCCGCGGAGAACCAGGCAGGGCGGGAAGGGGGGCTCCAAAGAGGGTCTGGCGACTCGAGTCGCTCCGTTACTCGGTGGGCTCAGCGCGCGCCGTGGGGAAAGAGAGGTGGAGGTCCGGGAAGAGGGGACGGGCGGCACTCACGTAGACCAGCAGCAGCCATGGGTAGACGGCGGGCTCGGCCACCACGGGCGACTCCAGCCTCAGCTTCTCCCCCACGTTTTCGCGCGCGGCCCCCGCACCAGGCTAGTCTGGCGGTTGGGGGAGGGGCGGGGCGCCGCCGGCGGGGGCGGGACAGGCGGGCGGGCGGGAGGCTGAGGGGAGGGAGCCTGGCCTGGGCCTCAGCCGGCGCCGCCGCCGCCGCCGCCGGCCTGCTCCCGTCCGGCCCCCGGCTCCCTCTTTGTGGTCACAGGCCCGGGGCCTCCAGCGCTGCTGCCAACTGGGGCCGGCGTGAGCAAGCACAATGAGCCGGGGCCCGGCTGAACCACTCACTCGCGGCGAGCACCTCCCGCCCCGTGGACCCGCCCCCACGCACGCACGTACGCACGTACGAACGCACGCACGTACGCAAGCAAGCACGCACGCACGTCTTCAGCTGCCCCCCCCCCCCGGCCACACCCACCGGCCCGAAGTGGAGACCCGGGGAGACCCCTCGGGGCCTGGGGTGGCGGGTTCGACTCCCGCCCTTGACGAACCGTGACACCTCCCCCCCAATATGTTTCTAGGTATTATATGTATATATGAATATACTATTATATACACACTTGCGTATGAATTTATATGTGTATGTACATGCGCATATTTACATATAGGTGTGTGTGTGTACACATTGTATATATGTATGTGTATATATCTTATATATATGATATATGTATGTATATATACGATGAATTTCTATATACAGTACATATATATTTTTATGCTATATGCTTTTATATGTAGGTGTATATGTGTGTCTATATGTATGTACGTGTATGTATTGCATATATTATATGTGTATGTATGTTTACTGTCTATATGCACACCTAAATATCTTTGTATGTGTGTATATACGTATGCTATATATGTACCTAGGTGTGTATATTGCATATGTTATACGTATGTGTACATACTGTATACATACCAACTATGCATTTTATATGTGTGTATGTATAGTGTATATGTATGTGTGTATTGTCTATATTGTGTGTATATGTGTGTATACATACTGTATATATATAAACTGCATTTTATATGTGTGTATATATGTATGTGTGTATTGTATATACTATATGTGTATATGTGTGTACGCATACTGCATATGTACACAGCTGTATATTTTTGTATGCTTGTACATATGTACGTGTGTGTGTATATACACACACACCCCATATGGATTCTGTTTGTCTGGAGAACCCTCACTGATACGGACACTTATGACAATTGAGTACCTACTCTTTGCCAGCCAGGGAGCCAAAGGCTTGTCTTTCGGTGTCTCCCTTAAGTATCACGAGTCCCAGGAGGGAAGGTGATGCTGCTCCTACCAGTTGAGGTGCCTCAGGGTCAGTTAGGTGGACAGGGCGGGGGGCTGGAGCCTGGTGGAGCCCAGGTGGAGTTCTAGCAGCAGTACAGCCTAGCAGTCCCACTTCCCCGGGTGCTTCTCACAAAGACGCCGAGGGAGAGTCGGGACCTGAAGGAGGGAATGAGGAAGCTTCCGTGGGTCCGCAAGCCCAGACCAAGGCTGACTCGTCAAGAGTGTTAGAGGTCAGGACTGTGGTTACCCTGGGGGTGGGCTTACACAGAGCCATTCATATCCTGAAAAAGTATCCATTCTGCTCTTGTTTGTATGGTTACCCCCCTCCCCCAAATCTTTTAAAAACAGATTCTCTTGGTTGCTGGGAACACACACGGGGAAGTTGTGTGTGAGGGGGTATGATCCAGGGGACAGGGAGGATAAGCCCCCCACTCGTAGGGCAAGGAGTGGCTCAGCTTTGTGAGCTGAGGATGGCCCACGAGGTTCCAGAGAGAAGGGTCCCTGCTCCGTTCCTGCTCTGTGCACCCCATTCCCAGCCTGAGAAGCCCAGAGCCACCCACCCCCCCCGCAACACACGCACACCAGGGAGGAGAGCCAGTCACCCTGGCTCCCAGGCTCCGGCTCCAAGGCTCCCGGCACTAGGAGCTATTTTCAGCTTTCATGCCCTAGGACACGGCCAGAGCTATTGTCTCCGGAAACTCTCTGTCTGTCTCTCGCCCGGCCTCCCTCCCTTCCTCCCTCCCTCCTCCGCTTCTTCCCCTCCAGCTCCATCTGTCCTCCCCTCCACCCTGCATTTCTACCCAGGATGGCTCACAGACAGCTGCTCCCCGTGCCCACCTGCCACCATTCCATGGATGTCAAAGCAAGCCCTGGGGACTTCCCTGGAGGTCCAGTGATTAAGACTCCGAGCTTCCACTGCAGGGGACGCGGGTTCGATCCCTGGTCAGGGACATAAGATCCCACATGCCACACAGCACGGCCAAAACAAAATGAATAAATAAAGTTATAGTGATGAAACAGCCCTAGTGGTGCAAGGATGGGACGTATAGCTCTATGGTATAGAAAAAAGGTCCAGAAACAGATATATGAGAACTTGATATGATAGAAAGTGGGGAAATTAAGGAGTTTTCAATAAATGGCATTAGGACAATTGCATATCCATGTGGGGAAAAGTAAATTAGAAAAAAAAAAAAGCAAGCCCTGGTCAGGTGTGACCTTGGGCCCAGGGCCATTGGCACAGGTTGTCATGTGGGATGTTCTTCCTTAGACTCCTCCCTCCCTCCTGTGTCACTGTCACTTCCTCCAGAACCTTCCTGGACTCCCCTCCACAAGCCCGGGGTGTGCCCTCACCCGCCCTGGATCACCAGAATTCCAATCCCGGCCCACCCTTCCCCGCCAGGTAGAGAACTGTGCATGGTCAATAAGACCGTAGAGGTCATTGGCCATTGCTATTGCAGCTGGAATTGTTACTGTGTTTAGATAGGGTGACCAACACCCGCCCCCAGTTTGCCCAGGACCGCTCAGGTTTGAGCGCTGGAACTCTGGGGAAACTCTCAGTCCCGGGGAACCCCAGAAGGCTGGTCAGCCTATTTAGGACAGATCTTTCACTTGATCTCCCAACCCCCGAGAGCCAGAAAGGGAATCTCCCCCCTCCTTCCATTGTAACCTTCATTCATTCATCCACTCATCCCTTTATTCAACTCCTTTATTCAGCAAGTATTTATGAAGCATCTACTACACAGCAGACACTCTTCTAGGTGCTGGGGACATAACAGCATCCCTGTCCTCAAACAGCTCACGTTCTAGTGAGGGCAGCAAACAGTAAACTGAGAAGGTGTGATTTATTACATGGGGATGATGTCTCGGAGACCACTGCAGGGCAGGGGAGGTGGGAGAGGAAAGGGGCAGTTCTAAATGCAGGCGCTGACGGGATTGGGGCAGACCTTGCCCTGGGCCAGGCTGGTTGCTTCAACACAGCTGTCCTCGCCCAGAGCCATCCTGCCCCCGCCTCACCCAGTTCTTCCGTGATGTGTGGGGAAAATCTGTGGTTGTCACAACTGGGAGGGAGGGCCCCTGGAATCAAATGGGTGAGGCCAGGGATGCTGCTAAACCCCACACAGTGCCCAGGAGGGGCCCTCAGCAGAGGATGACCCGCCCCGAATAACCCCAGTGCCACGGGGGAGACCCTGCACTAATATTATTCAGACCCGCTGGTGCCCCGATTCCTGCACAGGCAGGGACTCTAACCGGGTCACCTCTGTATCCCGAGGTGACCTAGAGTGGGGCAGCCAGGAGGGCTGAGATGAGTATCGGGGGTGAAATGACAAACCTCTGCACCCACTCTCCCCTCCGCACCCCAGGGGCGATGGTCTCTATCTCCTCCCTGTGCAGGTAGCTTTTCCCTGAGCCATTTCTTCTTGTCAAGGTCCCTGTCGCAGGTTGGGTTCCCTGAAGATGACGTTGAGAGCAAGGATTGGAGTGCAGGTGGTTGATGTGAGGCGTGCAGGAACAGATACAGCTGCCATAGGGTCCCACAATTCCACTCCCGGGCATAGACCCGGAGAAAACTCTAATTCAAAACTATACATACACCCCTGGCATTTCCCTGGTGGTCCAGTGGTTAAGAATCCATGCTTCCAGTGCAGGGGGCGTGGGTTCCATCTCTGGTCAGGGAACTAAGATCTCACATGCCGTGTGACAATAAAAGAAGAAAGAAAAAAGAAAGAAAGAAAGAGAGAAAGAGAGAAAGAGAGAGAAAGAAAGAAAGAAAGAAAGAAAGAGAGAGAAAGAAAGGAAGAAAGGAAGAAGGAAAGAAGAAAGAAAGAAAGATACATGCACCCCAACGTTCATTGCAGCACTATTTACAGTAGCCAAGACATGGAAGCTACCTAAATGTCCACTGATGGATGAATGGATAAAGAAGATGTGGTACATATATACAATGGAATCTTATTCAGCCATAAAAAGAATGAAATAATGCTATTTGCAGCAACGTGGATGGACCTAGAGATTATCATACTAAGTGAAGTAAGTCAGAAGAGAAAGACAAATATCATATGATCTCACTTATATGTGAAATCTAAAATACGACACAAATGAACTCGTCTACAAAACAAAAACAGACTCACAGACATAGAGAACAGACTTGTGGTTGCCAAGGGGGAGAAACAGTGAGGGAGGGTTGGATTGGGAGTTTGGGGTTAGCAGATGCAAACTATTAAATATAGGATGGATAAACTACAACGTCCTACTGTCTAGCACAGGGAACTATATTCAGTATCCTGTGATAAGCCATAACGGAAAAGAAAAAAGTTTTATTTATAGGTTCCATCCCTAACTGAGCTAGCCCATCCCCTCCCATGTTTCTAAGTGCAGCCCGAGGCTGCAGACTTCCCACCGTGGTCTTCAGCTCCAGAGCAAGCCACCTGCGAACCACCCACATCTTCCCAGGGGCTGGCAACTCTCCTTTGCTACTGATTCCAAGACACATCCAAATAGCAAAAATGTGACCATGAAAAGAAACTCAGGCATGTTCAAATCAGGGAAATAACATTCTTAGCTCTGTTCAGTACTCGCTTAATTTTACAAGAGCTTAGAGTTACAAAAAAGTTGCAAAGATCTGTACAGAGTGTACAGAGTGCCGTGGACCCTGACCCAGTACCCCTATTTCCAACTCATTAGTACCTTAGTGTGACATGTTTATCCAACTAAGGAACCAAGATGGATACATTGTTATTAACTAAAGTCCACACTTTATTAGAATTTCCCTAGTGTTCCCCTAACATCCTTTTTCTGTCCCAGTCTCCTCTGGGCTGTGACATTTCTCAGACGTCGCTGGGTTTTGATACCTTGAAAGTTTTGAGGAGGACTGGTCAGGTGTTTTGTCCCTCAATTTGTTAGTCTGTTTGTTTTCTGATGTTTTCTTATGGTTGGTCTGGAGTTATGGGGTTTGGGGCGGAAGACCCAAACAGAGATAAAAATGCCATTCTCCTCAGGTCACATCAAGGATACACACCATCAACGGGACTTATGACAAACGATTTTACCCTTGATCACCTGGCCAGTATCGTCTTTTTTTTCTTGCTGCATTGGGTCTTCGTTGCGTGTGGGCTTCTGTAGTTGTGGCACGGGGGCTCAGTAGTTCTGGCTCCCAGGATCTAGAGTGCAGGCTCAGTAGTTGTGGCCCACGGGCTTAGTTGATCTGCGGCACCTGGGATCTTCCCGGACCAGGGCTTGAACCTGTGTCCCCTGCATTGGCAGGCGGATTCTTTTCTTTTCTTTTTTTCTTTTGCAACCAAAACGTTAATCCCAAGGATTCTCACAAAACATATTACAAATGACAGCATGAAAAAAAAAATTGCACAGTAACTCAAAGTTCAGCTCTACAATATACTCTTAATCTGGCAGGACATTGGTATCTTGATAATCTCAAATTTCCAAAAAATATTACAAAGAGCTATGTATTCATGTACAGCAATCACAGAGGGGACGTATGACCTAACTCAAAGGTAAACTAACTTCCTTGAAACTTCTTAGATTTTAAACTCCCTGGACAATCTCTTGTCCGGTGTGAAGACTAGTGGAATTTTTAAACCTCTAATCTAGGGTAAGGGTGCGGCTTTCATTTTTACCTGCTGGCTTGGGTTCACAGCACCTTTTAAAGACTGCTTGCTTAACTACAGCTGCATACCATATCCCAGCTACAGAAAGTCTTTTCAATGTTTGCCAGTGTTGTTTCCATAATAGTAAACATCACACTTTAGGTGGGCAGGAGTTAGAGTTTTATTATCAGTCTAGGCAAGACCAAAAATTCAAAGCAAGTTCAATTTTGCTTAAGGGAACATTGTAAGGTAACAATTCTTCATATTACATGCCTCCCAGGACCCATTTCAAACCATAGAGAATGACACCTTTATGTGTCACTGTCCCAAGAGACAAACAAATGTGAACAACTAAAACATTTAAAAAGTGCACCAAGCTTCGGAAGTCTCAAACAAAACTTGAATTTTCTGTACATACTCCTGCCAAATGAAGTTATTGCCTGTACACCACTCCTCTTGCAAAGTGGTCTTCTATTTCCTTTCATCTGACCTAGATCGGCTAGGAGACCTAGAGAAAGATCGGGACGGCTTGTGATTTCTCTCTTGGGACAGGGATCTCTCTCTTCTCCTATATCTAGAAAGGGACCTGCTCTGGCTGACGGAGAAGGCTCTCCATCTTGGAGATGTGCGGGAGGTGGAGGACTCCTCCTCCCATAATCATCTCGAGGGCGACGACCCCAAGAAGGAGGCGGTCACGATTTCGACTTCTCTTTTCCCCATTCGACAGGTCCACTCTTACTCGGCAGCCACATAGTGTTCTCCCATCTAGTTCTCGGACAGCATCGGCTGCATCTCGGGGATCTTCACATTCAACGAGAGTGAAGCCGGGAGGGTTTTTAGCACCCCACACACTTCAGAGTGGTCCATAATAGCCTAAAGCTCGTTCCAATTCAGCCTTGTTACCACTGTTTCCAAGATTCCCTACATAAACTTTACAGTCCAACGGACAGGAATCACGTTGCAAGACCCTCGTGGCTCCTGGGTTTCACGGGCCACAGGGTGGTCCCGGGCCTCTAGAATCTGGTAGCTGAATCTGCTCGCACAAGCTGTCCTGTGGGGATGCGTTTTCCCCTATGTGTCCAGCCCGGGGCCCTGCTCTCTTGGCCCGGCCTCCCGGGTGAGAGGGTGAACCCCAGCTCCCTGGAGCAGACACTCAGAGCCCTGGTGACCGGACTCACGGCTGACGGGGCTGGAGCGGCGGCTGGACACGTGTGGCCAGCCTGGTGGTGTTTGGCCCCGTCTGCAGTTCCAGTTCCAGCTGAGAAAGAGCCTCCCTGTGTTACTTTCTCCTGGTTGTGTAAGGATCCCCGGTGTCATTTGACAGAAATGTAGACGGTGTGTTCTTTCTCTCTTTTCTCCCTGCTTCCTCTCCTCCCTCTCTGCCTCCCTCTCTCCCTGTACCTCTTTCCCTGTTCCGCTCTCCCTCTACCTCTTTCCCACTCCCTCTCTGTCTCTCCCTCTGTCTCTTCCTCTCTCCCTCCCTCTCTCCCTCTCCCTCCCTCTCCCTCTCTCTTTCCTCTCCCTATCTCCCTCTCTCCTCTCTCCCTCTTCCCTCTTCCTCTCCCTCTTCCCTCTGCCTCTTTCCTCTGCCTCTTTCCTCTCCCTCTTCCCTCTCCTCTTTCCCTCTCCTTCTCTCCCTCCCCCTCTCTCACTCTCCCTCTCTCCCCCCTCTCTCTCCCTCTTCCTCTCTCCCTCTCCCCTGTCTCTGCCTCTCCCTCCGTCTCTCCCTCTGGGAGGGAGTGAGGGAGATGGAGAGATGGAGGGAGCGGGAGAGTTGGAGGGAGAGGGAGAGGGAGAAGAGGGAGGAGAGGGAGGGAGGAGACGTCTCTCCCTCCCTCCCTCCCTCTGCCTCCCTCCCTCTCCTCTCTTTCCCTCTCCCTCCGTCTCTCCGTCTCCCTCACTCCCTCTCAGAGAGGGAGAGACGGAGGGAGAGGCAAAGACAAGGGAGAGGGGGAGAGGGAGAGAGGGAGGGGGAGAGAGAGGGGGGAGAGAGGGAGAGCTCTCTTCCTCCCTCCCTCTCCCTCTCTCCTCCTTCTCTCCCTCTCTCCCTCACCCTCTCTCCCTCTCCCTCCCTCCATCACTTTCCCTCCTTCTCCCTCTCCCTCTCTCCCTCCCAGAGAGGGAGAGACAGAGGGAGAGGGAGAGGGGGGAGACAGGGACACGGAGAGGGAGGGAGGGAGGGAGGGAGACAGAGAGGGAAGCAGGCACCCTCTCGCCTTCTCCCTCTCCCTACCTCCTTCTCCGACTCCCCCTCTCCTCTCCCTCTGTCTCTCCCTCTCCCTCCCTCCCTCTAGGAGAGGGAGAGGGAGAGGAAGGGAGGGAGAGGGAGAGAGGGAGGGGAAGGGAGACGGAGAGGGAGAGACGTCTCGCCCTCCTTCCCTCTCCCTCCCTCGCCCTTTCCCTTCCTCTCTCCCTCTCCCTCCCTCTGTCTCACCCTCTCCCTCCCTCTGTCTCTCCCTCTCCCTCACTCCCTCCCAGAGAGGGAGAGATGGAGGGAGAGGGAGAGACGAGGGAGAGGGGGAGAGGGAGAGAGGGAGGGGGGAGAGAGGGAGAGGGAAGAGGGAGAGTGGGAGAGAGGGAGAGAAGGAGGAGAGAGGGAAAGGGAGGAAGAGACCTCTCTCTTTCTCCCTCTCTCCGTCTCTCCCTCTCTCCCCCTCTCTCTCCCTCTCCCTCTCTCCCTCTTCCCTCTCTGCCTCTTCCCTCTGCTTCTTTCCTCTGCCTCTTTCCTCTCCCTCTTCCCTCTCCTCTTTCCCTCTCCTTCTCTCCCTCCCCTCTCCCTCTGGGAGGGAGTGAGGGAGATGGAGAGATGGAGGGAGCGGGAGAGTTAGACGGAGAGGGAGAGGGAGAGGGAGAAGAGGGAGGAAAGGGAGGGAGGAAACGTCTCTCCCTCCCTCCCTCCCTCTCCTCCCTTTCCCTCTCCCTCCGTCTCTCCGTCTCCCTCACTCCCTCTCAGAGAGGGAGAGACGGAGGGAGAGGCAAAGACAAGGGAGAGGGGGAGAGGGAGAGAGGGAGGGGGAGAGAGAGGGGGGAGAGAGGGAGAGCTCTCTTCCTCCCTCCCTCTCCCTCTCTCCTCCTTCTCTCCCTCTCTCCCTCACCCTCTCTCCCTCTCCCTCCCTCCATCACTTTCCCTCCTTCTCCCTCTCCCTCTCTCCCTCCCAGAGAGGGAGAGACAGAGGGAGAGGGAGAGGGAGAGGGGGGAGACAGGGACACGGAGAGGGAGGGAGGGAGGGAGGGAGACAGAGAGGGAAGCAGGCACCCTCTCGCCTTCTCCCTCTCCCTACCTCCTTCTCCGACTCCCCCTCTCCTCTCCCTCTGTCTCTCCCTCTCCCTCCCTCCCTCTAGGAGAGGGAGAGGGAGAGGAAGGGAGGGAGAGGGAGAGAGGGAGGGGGAGGGAGACGGAGAGGGAGAGACGTCTCGTCCTCCTTCCCTCTCCCTCCCTCGCCCTTTCTCTTCCTCTCTCCCTCTCCCTCCCTCTGTCTCACCCTCTCCCTCCGTCTCTCCCTCTCCCTCACTCCCTCCCAGAGAGGGAGAGATGGAGGGAGAGGGAGAGACGAGGGAGAGGGGGAGAGGGAGAGAGGGAGGGGGGAGGGAGGGAGAGGGAAGAGGGAGAGTGGGAGAGAGGGAGAGAAGGAGGAGAGAGGGAAAGGGAGGAAGAGACCTCTCTCTCTCTCCCTCTCTCCGTCTCTCCCTCTCTCCCCCTCTCTCTCCCTCTCCCTCTCTCCCTCTCCCTTGTCTCTGCCTCTTCATCTCTCTGTCTCTGGGAGGGAGTGAGGGAGATGGAGAGACGGAGGGAGAGGGAGGAGAGGGAGCGAGGAAGAGGGAGAGAGGGAGGGAGAGAGGGAGGGAGAGAGGGATAGAGGGAGGGAGGGAGAGATGTCTTTGTCTTTCCCTCCCTCCCTCTATCACTCTCTCCCTCTTCCCCCTCCCTCTCCTGCTCCCTGTCCCTCTCCCTCCCTCTATCCCTCTCTCCCTCTCCCCCCTCCCTCTCCTGCTCCCTGTCCCTCTCCCTCCACCTCCTTCCCTCTCTGGAGAGGGAAGGAGGTGGAGGGAGAGGGAGAGGGAGAGGGAGCACGAGAGGGAGAGAGGGAGAGGGAAAGAGGTATAGGAAGAGCGGAACAGGGAAACAGGGACAGGGAAAGGGGGACAGGGAGAGAGGGAGAGGGAGAGGGAGAGCAGAGCAGGGAAACAGGGACAGGGAAAGAGGGAGGCAGAGAGGGAGATGGAAACGGGGAAAGGGAGGGGGGACGGATAGAGGGAGAGGGAGAGAGGGACAGGGAAAGAGAGACAGGGATGGAGGGAGGGAGAGAGGGACAGGACAGGGCAAGAGGGACAGGGAGAGAGGGAGGGAGAGAGGCAGAGGGAGAGATGGAGGGAGAGTGAGAGGCAGGGAGGTAGAGGGAGGGAGGGAGGGAGGGAGACAGAGAGGGAGACAGGGAGAAGGGCTGATGGGGGCTCCCTCCCCCTCCCATCCTCTGCCCACTGCTTTCTCTTTTTTCTGCTTCAACAAACACCAGGCGCCTTTCAGATCAGCCCTGAAGTCAACGTTGATGCTTGGGACGGCCTGACCTCCCCGCTGCCTTCCAGCCCAGGACCACAGCTGGGAGATGAAGTCTGCGGGGCCCTGGGGGGGGGGCAGCGGCGGCGGAGGTGGTGGAGGCAGGCACCTCCTCTGACGCCCAATCTCTCCTCGTTTACGAGGCAGCCGCCAGCTCCCCTCCCTGACTCCCCAAGATTTGGGGCCATTTTAATATGTGTCGATAATGCCATGAGCTACTATTTAACTTTTCCACGAGGACCCATCTCCCGAAATGCAGTGGTTTTCAGGCTTGGCTGCACTAGAGAACCCCCAGGGAAAGGAGAGACGTCTGTACCTCCCTCTCTCTCCCTCTCCCTCCGTATCTCCTTCTGGCTCTCTCCCTCTCCTTCTGGGGTGATGCCCGATGAGCTCAGATTCGCAGATGTTCCCCCCATCCCCTCTCTGTGCCTTGCGTGGGGCCTGGGCCTTCTCACTGTGGCCCGGGAACAGCCTCGACATTCAGACATCGGTTCCTGCAAGGACACTTGCGTTTGGTCCATACCGCATGTGGCTGCAGTCTGTGCTTCTCCCGTTTAGCATCTTCAGTAGATGGGGGCTGTGCATGAGCCCTTCATCTTCCCCGCAGACACCACTGGTGCTTGCTCGGCCTCGCGGGTGATGTCCACGGGGGACAGACCTGTGTCCCCACCTTCTTGGGCTGCAGACAGGCCACGTTGGTCCTGTGGTGACTGGGGGCTCCCAGGAGAACACCACCGCAGACCCAGAGAGGTGGCCCCAGAGAAGGTGGCGTACGCCTGGGGCCAGGCCTCACCAGCCAACCACGGGGCACCTGCAGCAACAGGTCTCTCGCCGTCCAGGGGCTGGGTGTTCGGGCGCCGTGGGGATGAGCTGCTGTCTGCACGGCAGCCAAGTTTGTATTGTTGAGCCCGGGGAGGCCCCTGGGTGGCTCCTGGAGAGCCTGGTCACATTTCTTCCTGCCCTTGGCCTTAGAGCCCATCATGGTTCACGCCGTTTCTTGTTCCAAAAGGACCTGTGTTCATAAAGACCACATGTTAGGACAGCACCAAAGTGTCTAGAAATCCAGGCCAGGAGGAGGAGGGAGGGGGTTTGGCTGTGCCCGCCAGTGGCCTGAGAGCCCTCCCACCCACAGAGACCTGGCCCGGGGCCTGTGGGGAGGGCGTGGCCCACGGTCCCCAGCGCTGGCTGTCTCTGGGTTCCAGGAGAACTGCGCGATCCTCGGGGAGCTGGTAAGGCTGCAGGCTCAGAAGTCCCGCCTGCTGGGATTCAGCACGCGAGCCGACTCTGTGCTGGAGATGAACATGGCCAAGACCAGCCAGGTGGTGGCCACTTTCCTAGGTAACCCCGCCTCCCCGAGTCCCAGTGGGGACGGGGGTCAGGTGGACCTTGACTGGACGTGGTGCTGCCTGAGACCCCACTGTGTCAGCCCTTGGGGGTCGCCTTCCCCAACCCTTCATTCTGCCTCGAGGGGCGTGGGGTGGGGGGCGGCTGGGCGGCTGCCACAGGGACATAGCTGAGCCTCTCCCCTCCGCCCGCAGATGAGCTGGCCCAGAAGCTGAAGCCCCTCGGGGAGCAGGAGCGGCCCTGATCCTGGAGCTAAAGAAGGCTGAGTGCCAGAGGCGGGGCCTGCACTTTGACGGGCCCATCAACGTCTAGGACCTGCGCTACTACATGAACCAGGGGGAGGAGACGCGCTACCACGTGGACCAGTACCTGCTCAATGAGTCCTTCCCCATGCAGGTGGTCACGCGCGGGCGGCTGGGCATCTCCCAGGAGCTGCTGGGGCTGACCTTCGACCTGGAGGAAGGCGCCAACATGCGTCACGAAGATGAAGATGTGAGGCTCTACACGGTCCGGGACGCGGCCTCGGGCAAGGTCATCCATCAGCAAGTTCTACCTGGACCTCTACCCTCGGTGCATGCGTGGGGGAACCTGTCGGCCGTGGGCCGGGGCTCCTCTGTGGTAGCGGGGCCTCACCCGCGTCCCTCCCCAGGGAAGGGAAGTCCGGGCACATGGCCTGCTTTGGCCTGCAGCCGGGCTGCCTGCAGCAGGACGGGAGGCGCCAGATTGCCATCGCGGCCATGGTGGCCAACTTCACCAAGCCTACGCCCAACCCGCCCTCCCTGTTGCAGCATGATGAGCTGGAGACCTACTTCCATGAGTTCTGGCAAGCGATGCACCAGCTCCGCTCCCAGGAGGGTGCGGGCGAGGGGCTGAAGGCAGGGGGCGGGGAGGGCCCGGGCTCTCCCGTGGTCCTCAGGCAGGCCCTCGCCACGGGATTCTTCCGCTGATGTCACCCCGCACGAGGAGACGCTCTCGGTGTCAGTTTCCATCATCAAACCCCACGCACTGGGCGCGTAAACAACGGAAGTGGATGTCCTCGAGACTCTGGAGGCTGGAAGTCCCAGATCAAGGAGTCAGGACTGGTTCCCTGCATGTTAAATACAGGTATTCAAGAGTTGCCTTTAAAAAAGACAAAATAGAAGAAAGGAACGTTGCATGCAAGGCTGGTGACAGGCAGTGATGAGAACCAGAGGTTAGGCTCTGGGGCCGGGAGCACCACGCCCTGTGAGGCCCTGGGGCTGCTGCCAGTCTCGGTGGAGGCTCAGCAAGTCCCAGTGACTTCCCAATGTGGGGGGGGGTCCCCAGATGAGCGTCTGGGCCCAGGACCCAGTGCTCGTTCAGTCTTCCTGCAGTCAGCCCTTCGTCCTGAGAGCGATGCTCTCACAGACTGCAACCGGAGCGCGTGGGGACACTTTACTGAGCTGTGCAGCCGTCACTACTGCCCTGTTCTGGAACATTTCCCTCACCCCAAAAAGGTCCCTCACGCCCTTAGTTATCATTCCCTCCCCTCCCCTGTCCCTGACAACCAGGAACCCACTCTGACTCTGTGGATCTACCTGTTCTGGACGTTTCCCCTCAGTGGGGTCACACCCTGTGTGTCCTTCTGTGTCTGACTTCTCTCGCTGAGCATCGTGTTCTCAGGGTGCATCCACGTGGCAGCGAGTGGCAGGGCTTCACAGCTTTGCGTGGCTGCGGGCCGGAAAAAAGACAAACGAAAAGAAGGGCACGTTGCCTGCGACTCTGGTGACAGCCGGGGATGAGAACCAGAGGGTAGGCTCTGGGGCCGGGAGCGCCGCGCCCTGTGAAGCCCTGGCGCTGCTGCCAGTCTCGGCGGGGCACGGGCAGCGCCGTCCCCCAGGAGCTGCTGGACAAGCTCATCAAGTCCCGGCTGGCCAACCCCCGTGCGGCCGGGCCGAGGGAAAGGAAAGGGGCTCCCGGACCGCCCGGCTGGAAAGCACGGCCTGGACACAGTGCCAGCGCCCCCGTCTCCTTCCTCCCGCCCTCCAGGCCTCTTCAACCTGCGCCAGATCGTCCTGGCCAAGGTGGACCAGGCCCTGCACATGCAGACGCCCTCGGACCCGGCCTAGGACAATGCCCGCCTCTGCCAGGAGATCCTCAGGGTCCCAGCCACGCCAGGTAGCCAAGCACACGCCGGGCCCACCTTAGCGGTCGGTTGGCGGCTACTGCCCAGTTCAAGAGGATCCTCTGGTGGTGTGTGAAGGGGGACCGACTGACGGGCTCTGGTCGAGGCCCGCTGACCTCTGGCCTCTTCCTGCCTGGGTTCCTGGGCTGGTCCCTCCAGCTGTGGCGCGCGGAGTCCGAGGGTGGGCTGGGCCTATCTGCACGTGCTTTCTGGAGAGCCTGGAAGAGGCAGGAGAGGGCTTCATACCCCGGACGGAACGCGTCGACGAGGTTTGCCCGTGCGTGTCGGTGCGGAGACGCAGTTCACTCCCTCGAGAGCGCTTTAACCCGCGCTCTCCCCGTGCTGGAGGGCGAGCCCTGACTCATCCCTCGGAGCCTCGGGCAGCTGTCCCTGTAAGAGGCTTAGGGGTGAACCCTCGTGAGCTTCAGCAGAAAGTCGGCAAAGATTGAATTGTGTCCCTCCACTGAGTTGCCAGCAAGGTCCCCGTTTTCTAGAAGTGTTGGGCCAATACTCCCTCTAGTGGCAGGGGACTCAGACAGGGCTGCTTTGAGGCCCCAAGCTCTGGGCTCTGGGGAAGGGGCACGGAGCGGCCAGGGGGCCGGGCAGGAGCCTCTCCGCGTGTGTCCCAGGGACCCACCTGCCTGCGACTTTCGGCCACCTGGCAGGAAGCTACGACGCCCAGTCCTATGGCTACCTGTGCAGCGAGGTGTACTCCGCGGACACGGTCCACACACTCGTTTCAAGCAGGAGGGCGTCCTGAGTGGCAAGGTGAGAGGCCGGCCTGCCGTGCAGACCAACACGGAGGTCCTTGGCCTGGGCCTAGATGCTTGTGCCGCCCGCCTGGGCCTGCCAGGCTCTGAGGGCCCTGCCCAGAACCCCCTGCTCCCCTGCCCTTTGTTGAGTCACAGCAGAGGTGGCCACACCCACACCCTCCGTGAAGGGGGTGCTCCACCCTCCTGCAGCCCCGCCCCCTCTCCTCAGGTTGCCATGGACTACAGAAGCTGCATTCTGAGGCCAGGGGGCTCCGAGGATGCCAAGGGCATGGTGAAGCTCTTCCTGGGTTGTGACCCCATGCAGGACGCCTTCCTCCTGAGCAAAGGGCTGCAGGTTGAGGGCTGCAAGCCGCCGGCCTGCTGACGGCACGGGGTTTTGCCCCCCCGGGCGGGCCGGGTGCCTTAGCGCCCCGTCGGGGCGGGGGAGGGGCCGTGTGTCCTCCCAGCCCCCGAGTCCCCGGCGGCCGGCCTAGGCCAAAAGTCTCCACCTGGAAGTGTCTGGAAAGCCTGGCATCAAGGCTCCCCCTTGTTGCACTAATGCAATCCCTTCCTGGGGAGCTTTCCTGGTAACAAAACGGTTCTTTGAAAACGCAGCCATTAATAAAAAAGACTCTACTCCTGGTCTCTGCCTGCCGTCCCTTCCACCACAGGAGTGGCATGGGGGCCGTCACACTGGGGGGAGTTCTGACCTTGGTCGGGGATCAGCCCTGGGGCCGTGGTGACGCGTCTGGGTCACTGGGAGACGGCTGAGCTGTGGGGTGAGTTCAGACGGGGATGGTGCCCCGCACCCCGACCGGGCAGGCTCTCCAGTGAGGGGGTGTCAGTTTCCTGCCGGCCTCTCGCCCGTCACTGTTTGGCATCTCGGGGGCTGTGACTGGCTGGAGCTGGTTCTGGCGGTGGGCACAGCTGCGGGAAGCCCGGCTGTGGCTGTCCCTGTCCCCGTGTCCTGTCCTCCTGCTCACGGCCGGCCGGCTGGCTCCCTCTGGTCATCGGCAGCTGCTGAAGTCTGGACCACAGCAAGGGGCCGCCTTCCTGGGTCCTAGCAATTCTTCCCAAAGGCCTTAGGGATGTGTTTTGGTGGCAGTAGGAATTCAGAGAGGGTGCTGCACCACTGGAGCGGTAGGGTGGCTCTGGACCGTCCCGTGTGTCCTTCCCTGGCCTTTGAGCTCCTTGGGAGCCCTGCCTCCACAAAGGACGCCAGGCAGCGGAACGAGGGCGCGGGCGGCGCCCCGACCTTCTCCCCGTGGCCCAGGCGGGCAGGCCGTGCCACGCTCTGTCCTCTCCTCAGCCTGCCCGCCCGTTCTGTTGTTATTTTACCGAAGAGGACACAGACATTCAGAGAGGCTAGGGTCCATGCCTGAGGTCTCATATCCAGTAAGTGTCAGAGCCGGGGTTTGAACCCAGACAGCCTGTCCCGGAGACCGCGCCCTTACCTCTACACAAACCACCTCCTGGTTCCCTTTATTAGCACAAGACTCATTTCCCTGACAAGCCCAGGCCCCATAAAGGCAACCCTGCCTCCCCCACGTGACCAGCCCTTGCCAACTACTCACCCCAGTGGCAGAGGGACGAGCCACACAGGGGACCCGCCCATCTTGGCCATGGGGACACAGACACCCACTCACACCCAGAAGGACCTCCTCTTTACCTTAGGCCACACGCCCATGCCGAAGGAGCTGCTGTCTGCCAGCTGGTGCAGGTACAGTTCTGTCCTGGAAACAGAGAAGGGACCAGAAGTAAGGGAGGACCCACCCACACCAGTGGCCTGGCAGGGCAGGTGGGCATCATGGCACGGGGCTCCACAGAGTGCCCCAGGTGGCCCCGGGGTCTGCCTCAGGCCCTGGCCCTGCCTCCCGAATATTCCTCACTTGCTGCCCTCAATGGGCCCTTCTTAAGTGAAGGCCTTCCAGAAGCTTCCTTACTCCTCAGTTACCCTGCTCTGAAAACTGGGAGTTTCCTCCCTAATCTGCCCTCTCTCCAAAGGGTAAGGTGCCCCTCTGGCCTTAGCCAGGAGGCTCAGGACAGGTTGGGCCTGCCCTTCAGACGGGGGTGGAAGGCAGGAGACAAATGATGGGGGACGCAGAGGCAAATTGAAAATTATCACCCCTCGCCTGGGGTGAGCACTCCCTGGAGCTTCACTAGATAGAACCTTACTCATTCGTTCAACAGATGAGGAAACCAAGGCTCAGAGACAGGGAGCCACATGTCCAAGAATTCCCAGGAGTCAGCGAGGGGCAGAGATGACTCCCTGGGCCACCTCCCCCAGAAGGCCCTCCCAGATGAGTCTTGTGGCTTCTCTGCTGTTCCACCTGGTGCCTCCTCGCCCTGAGCTACCTCAGGTGCACCCAAGGCTCTCACAGAGTTTAGGAGCTTCTGGAAGATTTGGGGTCTGCTGTTCCTTGCCCACCTCCCACGCTGCTGTCAGAACCTGTACCAAAATGTCACCGTCACAGCAGACATCCACCACCACCCCCCAGCGTGTATAAAGAGCCATATGTGAATTATCTCACTTAATCCTGTAAGGTCAGCAGTCAAGGTACTATTTCCACTTTACAGAGGAAGAAACGGAGGTTCAGAGCAGGTGACACCTGGCCAGGTTCACCCAGCCCAGGAGCAGTACCAGGCAGCAAGAATCAGAGGCCAGATTCCTAACCACTGGGCTCCACTGCCTCTCACCTCTGGGCAGAGGCAGGGCTGGGGCCCTGGAGAGCGGAGGCCCTTTGTCTCACTGCCCTCGGCTGTCCCTGCTCAGCCCAGTCGCTCACCTGAGAGCCAGGTCCAATCCGGATAGCATCTGGGAGAAAACCTCGAAACTGCCTTCCCCTTCCAGCTGCCGGGCCACGTGGCTCTTCTCCAACAGCATCGTCTGCCAGGGGAGAGGACAGGCGCCGGTCAGCACGAGGCCCCGCTAGGCTGCCCGCACACCCCCACCAACCCCCAGGCCCACTCTTCGAGGCAGCACCTCAGGCCCCAACTTGGCTGGACGCCTCCAAATCAAAACGTGCCAGGCCTTTGTCTCACTGATTCAGCGTCCACGCAGGCAATCAACGAATGCAACGGGCTCATTCCGATGAAGGAATCCAAGGGTACTAACAATTAACCCAGAGCCGCCCTCCAACACACTCTTATGCAACCGAAGCCCTTAATAACTTGACCCACATGGTGATGCACGGTAGACTTTCAGGGCCGGGACAGAAAGGGATTTATCGTGCACCAGCGAGTCTGGGTATTCTCCTAGCTCCGCATACAAACAACCCTTCTCATAACCTAATCCTGTTTTCTGTTCAAACAGAATGTTGGCGGGGGCGGGGGGGGGGGGGAAGGGGAGGAGCCAGGTGATTTCAGAGAGAGGAACAAACAGGCCATGTGCCTGTCACACACGGGCTGCCGCAGAAGGCCAGCGAGCGCCTGTTTAATTTCAGCTTACGCTTTTAAGACCCAGCTAATGAGCGGCTGAATTATGTATCTACTCATGAATATTTCATCCCTGTGATACTCCGAGGCACAGACGAGCTGGCCTGCTCCGGGAGGAGATGTCTGGGCACTGAGTGAGGTGGGGAGGAGCTGGCCTTGGCCTGGGGAGCGATGACCATTTAGACACATTCCAGGGTCCCAGCTGGAGGCGTGGGCCCTGCTGAGTGGGGCTGAGGCTACTGCAGCCCCAAAGAGCCCCCTCTCCCTCCCACCCAGAGGCCTCACCTGGAGCTGGGCGGCCGTGACTCGGCCTGTGGCGTTCAAGTCCAGTGACATCACCATGGAGCACCGGGTGGCACGGCGGCTGTGGCCGGTGAACACGGAGCCAAAGGCCCGGAGGACAGTGAAGGTGGCTCGAATCTTCTCCACTGGTGGGGCACAGACAGGGCATCACCCGTGGCCCGGGTGCTGCCACCCCCACCTCTCACAGGACCCCATTCTGGCCCCAGGCCCCAGCAGGGGCCCCTCCACTCCCCCAACTCAGCTCTAAGCCACACCTCTTCCGCTGCTGGGCTGGCCCTGTGCTGCAAGCAGGGGCGCGGGGTGAGCAAGAGTGAGCCCAGAAGGGGAGATACACACACCTAGGATTGGTACGATCTGAGTGACAAGGGCTGCCCTAGGGCCTCCTGGGCCTGGTGGAGTCTAGGAGGAGGGCAGAGCATTAACATTCTTGGACCTGCTCTCGGGGAACGCCCATCACAGCCAGCTCAAAAAGCCCAGCAGTCCCAAGCTTTTTAACATAACTATTTAACAAGCACCCACTATGTGCTAGGCACCTGGATACAGCCTAGCCTGACTCCCACTCCCCCAACACACACTTTCAGCAGATCTACATTCTGGGAGGGCCTCTCCTTGCTGTATCCCCAGCTCCTCACAGGGCTCTAACCTGGGCCAGGTGCAGAACAGGTGATCAATAAAGCATTGGAATAAGCCCAGTGGAGAAGCAGGATAGTACAATGGTTAAACAAGCTTGAATATGGCCTCTCCCCGTTGTTAGTCACCTGATTTGGAGCGAATAAATTAACCTCCCTGTGCCTCAGATACCCCATCTATAAGATGGGGGTAATAATAGTACTTACTTACCTCATGTGGTTGCCACAAAGACTAAAAGATTTAATAATGTAAAGTGCTCAGAACATGCTCCAAATGTGGTGGTGTTAGTATTGTTTGTTATTATTAGAAAAGCAATACTGCCTGGGCCATATATTCTCAGCAGGGGGAATACTGCCCCCAAGAGGGCAGAAACTGATTCTTGAGGATGGGGGCAGTTTTCCTTTCTTATGTATAGAATAGAGCACAGATACACACACACACACACACACATGTCTGTGTGTGTCTGTATATATATACACACATACACACACACTGCATAAACAAATATATGGTGAATCTATGGCATTAACTTTTCACGGTGGGAGACGATTAGGAGAAAGAACAACTAAAAAGGCTCCTCAGAGGGGCAACAATACATTGAGGACACTGGCCCAGGGGTAACAGCTCTGGAGCCAAACTGTCTGTGTTTGAATCTCGGTGCTAGGATGTATGAGCTGTGTGGCCTTGGGCAAGCTGGTTAACCTCCCTGCGTTTTAATGGCCTCATCTATAAAATTCAAATAATAATAATGTCTACCTTATAGGGATGTTTTAAATAATAAATAAGTTAACCTGCTTGGAATAGAGCCTGGCGCGTAAGTCCTCAGCAAGCATTTACCACGATCCCCATCAATATTGTAATTATTATCACCAACTGACACTATTTTTTATTGAAGTATAGTTGATTTACAATGTTGAAACTCTTTCTTTAATGCCCAGCTCAAACATCATTTCCTCAAGGAAGCCCCCCGGCCCCTTCTCTGTGCTCCCTCCGCCTCTCCCCTCCCCAGCTCGGCCAGCAAGCGGTGCAGAGCATTGGAGTCTGGCACAGATGAGCAGCTGAGTCTCCCTTCCGGCTGTCAGTGCCTCCTTGTCTTTGTTTTTACTTATCGGGTCCTCTGCACAGTCCAGTGGGCTGTGCGCTGCACAAGGACACCACACCTAAGGGCACAGCATTTATATCAGATAGCCATAGGCCTGTATACTTATTAGGATGATGGCCCAGAACGTGGTGGTCAAGTGTTTGGTTCTAACAATGTCAATGCGTGACGACGGTTCCACATGTGGCAGTGAGTGTCTTAGGCAAGGAGTACCTGTTTCTAATTCACACAAAAGTACCCAACAGACTAGGGGTGGCCCTGCCCAGAAGCCAGCACAGGGTCTGCACACAGGTGCTCAGTGAACGCTAGCTGAGCAGATATAAGAAAGAGCCGCCCAGCACCCCCTCTGACTCTCCCTTCCCTTCCCCCACGCCACCGCCCCCACCACGTCCCAGCTGCACGTCACCTGGAGACCACTGTACCTGAGACCCTGCCATCCACACTGCCTGCCATCCCCACCAGGTGCTCCAGGACCTGCTCGCAGCAGGTGGTCTTGCCAGCACCGCTCTGGCCCAGGGCCACGATGCTCTGGTCCCTCTGCTGGCTCAGCAGAGCCCAGTACGCCCGCTGGGCCAGGGAGCCAACGTGGGCGGGTAGGCCATCCCAGCAGCTCCTGGGCACCTGCAGGAAGAGCGCCGGCATCAGCCTTCCCACCCGGCCGGGGCCCAGGGAGCACTCCACAATGCTCCAACCCGGCCTCAAGCCCAGATCCACGTCCATGCCTCCCATCCTACTCCAGCCTTGTCAGAGACGTCGTGCGTTTTTCTGGGGAGAGCCCAGCCTGGAGATCTAGTCCTGCCACTGGCTCGCTGTGAGTCCTTGGGCAGCCTTGGACCCTGCTCTGAGCCTGGCCTCTTCTTCAGCCAATGAGAGGCTTGAACTAAAGCTGCATTAGCTCATGGGGCTCATCTCACTTGCTACACAAAGGACTGGATCGTACCTGTCTGAAATGAAGCAGGTGGATAAAATGGCTCAATTGATGAGTGACGTCTGCCATGGAAACAGAATGGGGCATGGGGGAATTGGCGGTACGTGTGCTATGTATTTGCTATAACAGATTTAGATACCGGAAGCCCCTTTGACTTCATTCATTCATCCATCCATACATTCATTCACTCAGTAAAAAAAAAAAAAATTCATTGAGTGTCTACTACATAGCAGGCACTAACCCAGGCACTGGGGGCACAACACTACTCAAGGCGAATAAAGGAAATCTCTGCCAACCGTGAGGAGATATCATTATACACCTATTAAGATGGCTAAAAAACCGGTTTTTAATTTTTTTTGACACACTACCAAGTTCTGGTTAAGATGCAGAGCAAGTGGAATTCTCCCACAATGCTACACAATACAGCCACTCTGGAGAACAGCTTGGCAGCCTCTTTTACAGTGATACGTACACTCGTCATCCAACTGAGCAACCCCACTCCTAGGTATTTACCCAAGAGAAATGGACATTTGTGTTCACCAAAAAACCCTCTGTCACTGGTTATATTGAGTAGGTATTCAAAATCATCAACAACCTAGAAACAACCCAAATGTCCCTCAACTAAAGAACTAAGATAACCAACCACCCTGGTTTTAGCACTGAAAGTCCCATGTCCCAGAAAAACCATTCCCTCCCACGGAAACCAGGACAACTGGTCCCCCTCCGAACAGATAAACAAAGCTGTGCAATAAAATACAATAGAATAAAAGAACTAACGGCTCACAGCTGCAACAATATGGGTGAATCTCAAATGCGCTGTGCATTGTGATAAGTGGAAGAAGCCGATTCCAAAGGTTACACGCAGTACAATCCCATTTATATGACTTTTCAGAAAAGGCACAACTAGGGAAAAGGGACAAAAGAACAGATTAGTGGCTGCCCAGGGCGGGACATGGGGGAGGGGATGACCACAAGGGTATGGAGAACTTTTGGGGGTGATGGGAACTGTCCTGTAATTGACGGCAGAGACAGTTTCACAACTATACGTGTTTGTCAAAAACTTACAGAAGTGAACACTAAAAAGGGTGACATTAACTGTATGTAAATTATACCTTAATAAACCTGACTTAAGACAAAAAAAGCCCTGCCTGTAGAGCTTGCTTTCCTTTGGGAGAAGACAGATGATAAAAAACCAACTAATTAAATTATACTCAACGGGAGTCATTTGAAAGCCATGAGCTTGGATGAGATCACCAAGGAAGTGGGCGTTTAAAGAGGGAGACAGAAGAGGTGTAGGGATGGGGCACCCAGACTTGGAGAGATCAGGGACCAGCAAAGGAGGCTGAGAGGGAGGGCCAGCGGGACAGAAGGAAAACCAGGAGAGCGGAATTCCTGAGCTGCGGAAGGGAGTGATGGCAGGAGGAGGGAAGGACCAGCCCCTGAAGTGCTGCTGAGGGTCAAGTCAGAGGAGGCCGGAGAATTGTCCACTGGGCTTGGCAGCATGGAGGTCACTGTGACCTTGACAAATGTCTGCTTAGCGTGGTTTTCAGGGAGAACGGAAGAGGGCGGTGGAGGTAGTGAGGGCAGTAGAAAGGCACCAAAGGGAGCAGGGAAACGGGCCTGGCTGGAGGAGGACCTTGGAAGCCCAGGATGCTAAGCGGGTGACAAGTGGGCTAGCATCCACCCTCCCAGTGGCTTGGCAGGACCAGGGGCACAAACTCCGGTGTGGCGGCCCTCCCCCTCCCCGAACCCCCAGCCTGGGGCTAAGGAGCACCCCCAGTGCACTGTTGGCCTTTCCTACCCCGAGGCCCCCAGGAACAGCAATGAGTCCCCATCCTGACACAAATCAAAAGGCTCACAGACCTACTAGAGAATGGACCTGAGGATATGGGGAGGGGGAAGGGTAAGATGTGACAAAGTGAGACAGTGGCATGGACATATATACACTATCAAACGTCAAACAGAGAGCTAGTGGGAAGCAGCCGCAGAGCACAGGGAGATCAGCTTGGTGCTTTGTGACCACCTAGAGGGGTGGGATAGGGAGGGTGGGAGGGAGGGAGATGCAAGAGGGAAGAGATATGGGAACATACGTATATGTATAACTGATTCACTTTGTTACACAGCAGAAACTAACACACCATTGTAAAGCAAGTATACTCCAATAAAGATGTTAAAATAAATAAATAAATAAATAAAAAAGGCTCAGCAGGACCCCAAACCTGGCAAAGTAGGACAAGCCGCCACACTGGCTGGACACAGCCTAAGGGAACGCAGCGGGCAGGGGGTCCTGAGGTCCGAGCCTCGGAGCCACCTGCCGCTTTGGAAACATAAAGTTCAAGGGCCAGGCTATCCCAATCGTCAGCCTTCTCAGGCCTGCAGGGGAACAGGGAGGATTCTGCAGACCCAGGCCCCACAGTCACACACAGGTACCCCCTGCATGCTTGCACACGGGCATGCTCAAGGGCACACGCACCCAACAGCTGCAGAGGCCTCTGCACACAGGTGTGCCCATCTACACCCCACGCAGTCACAGCACACTCACCCCAAAAGAGGCCTGCACCCCCAGGCACGCACCCAGCTCCCAGCCACCCGGCAAGCCCAGACCCCCAGTGAGAGAGGCCCCCAGCCCTGCCTGGAGCCCTCCTAGCCCATCTTCAAGGAGGCCTCAGTCCCAGCCTCACCGCAGGTCTCTGCTCCCACCTGGTGGCCATTTGAGGAACCAGAGGGGACTCAGCCAAAGACAGAAGGAAGCTGTGGGTGTGGGAGGCAGCGTGACTTGAGGGGGACCCACGCCCACCGCAGGGTTACAGGGGCTTAGGGGGATCACGGGACTCAAGTTCCTCCTACCAGGTTGGGTCCCAATCCCCGCACTTTTAGGCTCTTTGACCCAGGCCGTGTAGCAGACGCCGCAATCGAGGACAGTCACGGTCGAGAGAACTGGGCTTGCGGAGAGACCTGTGACAAACACCCCTCCCAGGGGCCCCTAAGGAACCAGAGCAGGCTCTCGGGGCCTTGGGCTGCAGTAACAGAAGCACAGCCTGCCTGGCAACGGAGGGGAGAGTGCAGCGTCGCCCTTCCAGGCTAATGAGAACCTACTGTATAGCACAGGGAACTCTACTCAATGCTCTGTGGTGACCTAAATGGGAAGGAAATCCAAAAAAGAGGGGATATATGTATATGTATAGCTGATTCACTTTGCTGTACAGCAGAACTACGCTCAAATAAAATTAATTTTTTAAAAAAGGTGCCTTTTGTTATGTTAATGAGGTGACTTTTGGAAAGCAAAATATATATGAGATGACCAAATATATATATATATATATAATATTTTTTTTCCTTTCTAGATTACCAGTTTATTATAAAAAGATCTAACTCAGGAACAGCCATATGGAAGAGACGCACAGGGCAAGGTATGGGGAAAGGGGTGCAAAGCTTCCATGCTGTCCCACCTGGCACCTCCCTGGGTACACCAATCCAGAAGCTCTCCAAACTCCATTCTTTTTTTTTTTTTTTTAATAATTTTGAAGAACGTTTTTTTAAAATTATTTATTTATTTATTTATTTTAGTTGTGTTGGGTCTTCGTTTCTGTGCAAGGGCTTTCTCTAGTTGTGGCAAGCGGGGGCCACTCTTCATCGCGATGCGCGGGTCTCTCACCATCGCGGCCTCTCTTGTTGCGGAGCACAGGCTCCAGACGCGCAGGCTCAGCAGTTGTGGCTCACGGGCCCACTTGCTCCGTGTCATGTGGCATCTTCCCAGACCAGGGCTCGAGCCCGCGTCCCCTGCATTGGCAGGCAGACTCTCAACCACTGCGCCACCAGGGAAGCCCCAAACTCCATTCTTTTAATTTCACTGAAGCTTCGTTATGTAGACAGGATTAACTGATTCAACCTCAAGCCCCTCTCCCCTTCAAGGGGGTGGGGGGGAGGGTGGAAGAGACTGAAAGTTCCAATCCTCTAATTCTGGTTGGTTCCCCTGGCAACCAGCCCCTTCCTTAGGGGCTTTCCAAAAGTCACCTCATTAACACAAACTCAGGTGTGGTTGAAAGGGTTTTGTTATGAATATCAAAAGACACTCCTATCTGGAAATTCCACGGGGTTTAGAAGTTTTGTGCCAGGAATGAGGGACAAAGACCAAATATATATTTTATTATACCTACTGCCTAATACTAAATCTTACTGCTAATAAGGTAAGTACAATTAAAACGATAGTGAAATACCATTTTCACCTATCCAATTGGCCACATGGAAAAGTTTGATATTACTCTGTGTTGGTGAGGATACTGGGGAACAGGCAATCTCATACACTGCTAGCTAGTGCAAGTATGAAGGGCAGCATCTGCTGAAATTTTCAATGCATATTTCCTTTAATCCAGCAAGTCCACTTTTGTGGGCAATTCAGAACCCTCTCTAGAATAAGGGTCAGCAAATTTTTTTTTTCCAAAAAGGGCGAAAATGTAAATATTTTAAGGTTTGGGCCACGTGGGAGATGGCCAAATATATATTTTTGGTCCGAATGACCAAATATGTATTTTTCTTCATAAATCACAATATTGCACCCAGCTCAATAAAAATCTCCAAATGCTTTGCACATCAGCTGGCTTTGACAAGTCTTCACCTCTCCCCCCACCCCCTTCCTCTCTCCCTAAATCATGCTCTGAGTGTTTCTTGAAGAAATAGAAAAATCTTGGCTCCTCCAGCACATTGCCTCTCCACTCTCCATATTTGTGGTTGCCTCACTGACCCAGGTTGGCCACACGTCCCTTGCCAGCCACCTTACAGCCTGGTGAGATCCTGGACCTCCCAGATGGGCCTCCTGGCCTAGGGATGACCAGTAATATTTCTCTCAAATGCTAGCATCTACTGATCTGTAGTTGGGGACTGCCTGGAGTGTTGTATTGAGAAGGATCCTGAGCTATGGCTGAACTAGCAAGAAAGTGTGTGGTGATTGACTAGCAATGTCTGCCATGGGCGCAGGAATGGTTCGGAGTGGTGCCTGTGCCAAGTATTTGCCATTTCCAGCCTGGGGCTTCCCCTGCCACAGTGAGGCAAGAGGCTGGTCAGTCTTTTGCTGGGAGGCTCCCCTGACTGCTCCATCACAGGGCTGTCTTTCTACCCCTGCTCCCTTGCTACCTGGAGTTTTGCTGTCTAATACGGCAGCCACTAGCCACATGGGGCTATTTCAATTTAAATGAATTAAAATTAAATTAAAACCTCAGGGGCTTCCCTGGTGGCACAGTGGTTAAGAATCCGCCTGTCAATGCAGGGGACACGGGTTTAAGCCCTGGTCCGGGAAGATCCCACATGCCTCGGAGCAACTAAGCCCGTGCACTACAACTACTGAGCCTGCGCTCTAGAGCCGGTGAGCCACAACTACTGAAGCCCACGCACCACAACTACTGAAGCCCGCGTGCTACAGCCCGTGCTCTGCAACAAGAGAAGCTACCACAGTGAGAAGCCCTCACACCACAACGAAGAGCAGCCCCCGCTCGCCGCAACTAGAGAAAACCCGTGCACAGCAACGAAGACTCAACGCAGCCAAAAATAAATAAATAAATAAATAAATAATTTAAAAAACACACACGTAAGATGATTTTTTTTAAAAAAGATCTGTATGTAGAACACTGAGCACCTAAGGGCTCGATTATGGGCTGTTATCATTCAAACGGGACTGATACAGAACTTTTCAAAGCTTCTGCTTCTGAGGTTTACACGTGCTGCTATGCCTAAGCCGGAAACTGATCATCACCATCTTTACATCACTTTGTGAAGTCATAACAATGGTGTTATGCATCTAGGGTTTTACAGGCAGTCCCAATTTCACATATTTAACACATTCTCCTGCCAAGAACCAAATACTTTATTTCAAAAATAAAATTACACTTCAGAACATAATATGGTAACCAGAGCCGAACCTAAGCTCCCACAATAACAACCAGAAAACTGGACAAAGTATATGAAGTAACTGTTTTCAGACACAGAAGGGGCTAGAGTCCCTGAAAGAAGGGAAGCAAACTAGGAGGACCCCAGGCTGCGTCAGCTCTTCGCCTGGAGGCACTTTCTGAAATGTGGTGCTGGGAGGGGGACCCAAGCAGACCATGGTGGTCCTGCCGAGGCAAAGGCACCAGGAGTTCACGGAAGACGAGGTGCCTGGAAACACCAGAAAAATAAATGAAATGAAGAGCTATATAGCTATTATAAGCCAGTGGTGATGACAACTTACTAGGATATACTCAATCCAAAAGAAGACTGGAGAAGAAAAAAGCAACAAGGAAACAAATAATACATACGAGATTTAAATCCAACTAAACTGGTAATTATTCAAGTGTAAATGGTCTAAATAGTCTAATTACAAGGCAGAGGTCAGAGAACAGACATACCATGCAAACACCAATATCAAGAAAGCTCGAGTGATTATAACAATATTAGACAAAGTAGACGTCAGAACAAATATATTATTACCAGGACAGACTTCTCATCATGATAAAAGTGGTAGATTCATCAAGATGACATAACAATCATAATGTGTGTGTACTGGGAATTCCCTGGCGGTAAGTGGTTAGGGGTCCATGCTTCCACTGCAGGGGGCACAGGTTCAATCTCTGGTCGGGGGACTAAGATCCCGCAAGCTGCATGGTACGACCAAAAAACAAAAAAATACCGTGTGTACCTATCACAGGAGATGCAACAATGCCTCTCCTAGGCACTTACCAAAGAGAAATGACAGCATTTGTTCACAACAAGACTTGATGAAAAATATCCATAGCAGCTTTACTCATAATTTCCCTGAACTGGAAACAACCCGATGTCCATGAAAAGTGAAGTGTGTTAATAAGTCCATACATTGGAATACTATTCAGCAATAAAAGAAACAAAAATCCCAACACAAGCAACATGATAATGAACCTCAAGGAAGAACATGGTGCTGAGGCAAAGGGGCCAGACCCAAAAGAGTGCATAGGATTTGATTCTATTGATAGGATGTTCTAGAAAAGGCAAATATAATCTATTGTGACTGGAAGCAGAAGCAGATCAGTGTTTGCCTGGGGCTGGGTGGGATGAGCTATTTAGAAACGGGCCCAGAGTGTACTTTTTAAAGTGATGGAAATGGTCCATATATGGATCGTGGTAACAGGTACGCGGGTGCACACTTTTGTCAAAACTCAAACTCTATACTTAAATTGGATGTATTTTATTGTGAGTGTTTTATACCTCAATAAAATTGCTTTTTAAAAGAACAAAAGCATACAGCATATTTATCAGTAAACAAAGAAAAATTAAGTAACAACTGGATCCTTAGACATGTGGTATCTCACGAGAAGGAAATCAGGCATATTCTGAAAGAGATAAGCTAAAAAGTTAACACTAGAAGAAAAGGGCCCAAATCAATGTTCCCAATAAGCTATCCTATTTCAAGTTCTCTTCCATCACCAATTCTGAACCCACTTCTTGGTTTAAAAGTAGAAGCCACAAAACAAACCTAATTTCAATCTTCTGAAATAGTCATAGATTATATGGTAAGCAAATGAATTCTGAAAGAGCAAACTTTGAAGACAATGAATTAAAAAATAAAATCAAAGCAGTGAAATATTTCCAGTAAGGAAAAAAAAAAAAGATTTCTTTGGAGAGTAAGTGCCTCTTACAAGGGAAGAAAGAATATGTGCTTCTTGAAGAAGCTGTCCTAGTTGCTCTCACTGTGTTCTACTGTTATAAACAGTCTCTTTGAGGGACTAAAGCAATTCTCTCTGCCCCCACCTCCATCCACACTTTGCTGGGATTTCTCTTGGAAACCACCAAATCACAAGAATCTTCTCTGTTCATCAGCGAGCAGAGTTGGGACAAAGCTCTGAACTCTAAGGCTGACCTAAAAGCATCACGCAGAACACAGAGCGGGTGTGACAATACTCTTCAGCAGACGGCCCACTGTGCAAAGCAAGCAAGTCACCTTAATTCCGAGATGCATGAACACAGTCATCGCCCTACACCCTCAGGCTCTTGCCTGAGCCTTTCTTTCACCTTCTGACCCCAGCTGAACCCAAGCACATGGTACCCTGCAAGCCCCTGTGCCTCCCACCCGCTTTTGTACCACAGCACAATTCACTGCAAATCTATCCTCCCATCTTCAGATGACTTCTCACCACCTCCACTGCTGGCCGCTGGTCCCAAAGCCGGGATCATCTCTTGCTGAGCGCTGCAGCATCTCCTGCTTCTTGCTTCCACAGCACCGAGACGATGCTGCATGAGCACTTGAGTCAGGGTGTGCCGCCCCAGTGCTCAAACTTTCCTGTGCCCCATCCCAGGACCAGTAAAAGTGGAGATCCTCGTGATTGCCTAAAAAGCCTCGCCAACCACCCCCCACCTGTCTCGCGGTCCCTCGCACTCAGCCCCTTGGCTGCAGCCACCTTGCTCTTCCTCCACCACGTGGTTCCAGTCTTAGGGTCTCTGCCCTGCTGAGCCCTCTGCCTGGACCCACTTCCCCCCAGTACACAGGGGCTCAGCCCTCACACCTCCCCAGGACGCTGTTCAACCGTCCCTTTATAAGTGGTGCCTTCTCCAAACACCCTTTTGAAACTGCCGCACATACCGGCAAGCCCTGCCCCCCTCTGGCCTCTACAATTCTCCACAACATTTACTACTGTGCGGACAGTGTGTATTCGTTGGTCTGTCTCCCGCCCCCCCCCCCAACCCCCCGGTAGAATGTTAGCTCCAGGGACTTCCCTGGTGGTCCAGTGGCTAAGTGCAGGGGGGCCCGGGTTCGATCCCTGGTCAGGGCACTAGATCCCACATGCCACAACTAAGAGTTCGCATGCTGCAACTAAAAGATCCCACGTGCCACAACTAAGACCCAGCGCAGCCAAATAAATAATTAAATAAGTATATTAAACAAAGAATGTCAGCTCCATAGGGGCACCCATAGCAGTACTACTCACGGATGCATGGTACACAGTGAAAGTCACTGAACGAAGGACGGAATTTTTAGTAGATTTCAAACAAAGCCCGAGAACCACCTCATAGCATATCTCTACATTTCCTGGTCTTGACTTTGACTAGAAGTAGGAATACTAAAATAAATCAAAAATAATGTATAAAACCCTCAGAAAAGGTATCTCCCAAAGAGCTAAAACCAGGGGATATTAATGACAGTGCACTGCCACCTGGAATTTCAGGCGTTTGGGGCTCCTAAAGTCCTAAACCCGCCCAATCATCCCTCTACTGTCAGTTCAAAAAGCTGACGGTCAACTTTTCCAGTAGAGGTGATGTTTCCTGGGTCCTTAGAACTCTCTAGGAATATATATTAAGACCCCAGCTTTGCTAATATTGCTAGAGCATGTAGCATTTTCCCTTAATTATGTGGACCCAGGCAACGAGACAGCTACAAAGTTGAGTCAGTTGCAGATGTTGGCTGATTGGCTAGACTTTCCTTTTGGCTAAGAGTGGTTTCCCCACACTTGCCGTGGGATCTAAACTCATGGCTCTGAAACATCACCAGTAGCCCCTTCCAAGAATTTCGGAGACTTCTGGGCAGTAGTAAACACTCCTTACAGCTGTCTGATACTGGCATGCCAGAGGTCTGTGGGTTTCACATCCATCCTTTTGCAGAGTGAGCTGGTGGCAGGTGGAAAGTCCTCTGTGGCCTGACGCTGTTCTAGTCTCCCCTATGTGCTGTTTTGTTTAATAAGACATTTCCAGTGGAGCACTTAATATATATTAGATTCTCAATGTCTCATTCAACAAAGCACATAAAGCAGAGACCTGTGCACTGCCCCCAAATTCTGGATTTTAGTATCATGATATATTAACTAGGAATTGTATAGTTTATATGCTTTTTTAAAAAACAAACTCCAGCACTACTTACAATAGCCAAGACATGGAAGCAGCCTAAATGTCCGTCCACAGATGAATGGATAAAGATGATGTGGTATATATCAATATATACACAATGGTATATTATGCAGCCATAAAAAAGAATGAAATAATGCCATTTGCAGCAACATGGACGGACCTAGAGATGATCATACTAAGTGAAGTGAGTCAGACAGAGAAAGACAAATATTACATGGTATCACTTATACATGGAATCTAAAAAAATGATACAAATGAACTGATTTACAAAACAGAAATAGACTCACAGACATAGAAAACAAACTTATGGCTACCGAAGGAGAAACGTGGGGAGGGATAAATTAGGAGTTTGGGATTAACAGATACACACCATTATATATAAAATAGATAAACACAAGGACCTACTGTATGGCACAGGGAACTACATTCAGTATCTTGTAATAACCTATAATGGAAAAGAATCTGAAAAACAATATATATATGTATAGCTGAATCACTTTGCTGTACACCTGAAACTAACACAACATTCTATCAACTATACTTCAATTAAAAAAAAACCCAGGGCTTCCCTGGTGGCGCAGTGGTTGAGAATCTGCCTGCCAATGCAGGGGACACGGGTTCGAGCCCTGGTCTGGGAAGATCCCACATGCCGCGGAGCAACTAGGCCCGTGAGCCACAACTACTGAGCCTGCGCGTCTGGAGCCTGTGCTCCGCAACAAGAGAGGCCGCGAGAGTGAGAGGCCGGCGCACCGCGATGAAGAGTGGCCCCCGCTTGCCGCAACTGGAGAAAAGCCCTCGCGTAGAAACAAAGACCCAACACAGCCAAAAATAAATATAAATAAATAAATTTAAAGAAAAAAATAAAATAAAAAAAAAAACCCCGAGGCGTGCTCATTTCCCCACTAACTTTTCCTGGTGACAGACGGAAAATAGCAGTTGTGAAGTGCCTACCTCCTATTCAGGCTCTGCTTTTTGGGGGATGGGCAAACTTGGTCACATTATTTTAACTAGCATAGAAAATACTAGTGCTGTGTTTAGTACACAGGTGGCCATCACTGTCTTAAACCAACAGTAATTCCCATCAACCACGGGCTCAGAAGAGCTCAGGGAAAATTAAATAGCAACCACCTACAAGATCAGAGAGAGAGTTGCCAGCCTGCAGATCAGGGGTCTGGTGGTCACATGCCAGGGTTCCTATAGTTCTAGTGATTAGCAGATGTTAAAGGATTGTGCCATTCCAGCAGAAGTGTAGCTCTTCTGAATTTTTCTGGGAAGAGATAATCATGGCTGATCTTAGAACCTGAATGATGTCTTGTAAGAGGAAAACCGGCCCAAATAAACTGGTTTAAAATAAACGAACAAAAAAGACAACGAAATTTCTCATAGGACTGGTTTAAGCCTTTTTACTCTCTTTGAAAGCTGCCACAATTTTCTCAGATGTCCCCAGTTTTCAGAGCCGCAGAGGCTGCGTGGCAGGGCAGGTGGCGTCTCCAACCCGGGGCGCCAATACCCAGGCTTGTGGGAGCCAACACAGATAAGGAGTCAGCCCAAAGGACTGCCTACCAGTGGGGTTTGGACTCACAGCCTTTCCCTCTTCTTCAGTGTCTTTCCTCTCTAGGCGGCATTTCTGTCTAGAGATGCAAGTTGAAAGTGCAGAATCTGTGTCCATCATTTCTGTGGGTTCCTCACCACCCGTTGCCTGTGGCTGCCTGGCCTCTTCAATTGAAAATCCAATCAGCTGTGCTTAGCCAAGTGTTTACCTCTGCTGTTTGAAAGTTTAAATGGATCTTTAACTCTTTCCCTCACTAGAAGTCTCCACAAAGCCATGGATAATTGATGCAGGGTTGAATGGGGCCTCAGGTTTTCTTCCCTTTTGGGGCTGGTGGCTCTCAGCTGGAGGAAGTTTTACACGTCAGACAGGGTGGGACGGCGGCCATCTGTGACTGTCAATCAGGGAGGCTGTTTGTCTGGGGAAGGCCCTGCACAGGGACACAAACAAACTCTTCCAAACAAAGGTGGAAACAAAAGAGAAAACAAAGCCTGAAGGGGGGTTCCCAGGTTAAGATTTCCCTCTCTACGACCACAAGCAAAAGGGCTCGATGTTCTATCATTTAACTCTGCTCTTCAAGTCAGAAGTTGCACAGAGGTTAAGTATTTGCAGATTTTAGCCACCTACCATGTTTTGAAGCACAAAGCACTTCGAGCAATAATTTTATAATCATACAATAGGCTGGTAACTTTGTTCCTTGAAACTGACAAAAAAGTAAACCTAAAATGTTTTCCTCTGTGTCGCTTATTTTTTTTTCAGTACTTCTGTGGTCCTGTATTTTGCATATAATTACCAAATTAAAAAAAGAGGTCTCTATGTCATGTCTGTGTCCATCTTTCTTTCTACAGGCCTGCTTAGAAAATCCTTTTAAAAAGAACTTTGGGGCTTCCCTGGTGGCACAGTGGTTGAGACTCTGCCTGCCAATGCAGGGGACACGGGTTCGAGCCCTGGTCTGGGAAGATCCCGCATGCCGCGGAGCAACTAGGCCCGTGAGCCACAACTACTGAGCCTGCGCGTCTGGAGCCCGTGCTCCGCAACGAAAGGCCACGATAGTGAGGCCCACGCACCGCGATGAAGAGTGGCCCCCACTTGCCGCAGCTAGAGGAAGCCCTCGCACAGAAACGAAGACCCAACACAGCCAAAAATAAATAAATAAATAAATAATAATTTAAAAAAAAAGAACTTTGTAAGGTAGCAATTTGTCTTTCCAATGTATCCTTTTTATAATGAAACATACATTTTTTTTTCAAAGTCCATGGCAAGTATATTTCTTATGCCTTAGCCCCAAACGCCAAATATAATTTATGCATTCTTTCAACCCGAATGTTCTTTGAAAGCATGCTAAATATGTTTGAGACCAACGTTAATAAATATTTAAGAAATTAAAGTGAAAAGTAAAAATCGAAAAGAAAAGGCACCAGACTGGAAAGAAAGGAGTACATTTGTTTTTATTCAGAGACAGGATCTTACATGTAGAAAATCCTGAAGAACTCACACACATACACACATACACAAATCTACTAGAACTAATAAATTAGTTCAGCAAGATTGTAGGATACAAGATCACCATACAAAATCCAATTCTATTTCCATGTACTAGCAATGAACAACCAAAAATGAAATTAAAGAAACAATTTCATCCATAATAGCATCAAAAACATTAAAATATTTGTGAATAAATTTAAGAAGACACATAAGACTGAAAACTACAAAGCACTGCTGAGAGAAATTAGGGACGACGTAAACAACTGTAGAGACATTTCATTCATGGATTGGAAGACTTAATGTTGTTAAAATGACAGTTGTCTCCAAATCTATACGTTCAACAAAATCCCTACCAAAATCTGAGTAGGCTTTTTTTTGAGGGGGGGCAGAAATTGAAAAACTGATGCTAAAATTCATATGGAAATGCAAAGGATCCAGAAGAGCCAAAAACAAGTTTGAAAAAAAAAAAAGAAAGAAAAGAATAAAGTGAGAAGATTTTTATTTCCTGATTTCAAAACTTACTATAAAGCTACAGTAATCAAGACACTGTGGGACCAGCATAAGGACAGACATATACATCAACAGAACAAAACTAAGAGTCCAGAAATAAGTCCTTAAGTTTATGGTCAATCAATTTTCAACAAAGGTGCCAAGACAATCCAACGGGGGAAGAAAACGTTTTTATCTTCAAACAAAAAAACAAACATTTTTCAGACAACTAGATAGCCACATGCAAAAAAAGATGAATTTAGACCCTTACCTCACGTTATACATGACAACTCAAAAATCAAACAAAGACCTAAGAGCTAAAATGCTAAAACACTTCTAGAAGAAAAAGAGAAAAAAATCTTTGGGGAATTCAGTTAGGCAAAAAGTTCTTAGATAAGACACTAAAATTCATTCCAAAAAGTTGTAAACTGGACTTCAAAATTAAAACCTTCTGTACTTCAAAAGTCACTATGAAGAAAATGAAAAAGAAGCCACTGACTGGGAGGAAGTATTTGTGAATTATACACATGATAAATAACATAAATAAAGACAATCAATTTTTTAAATGGGCATAAGATTTAAATAGATATTTCACCAAAGAAGATATAAGAATGGCTAATCACCACAAACATGTCCAATATCACTAACTGTTAGGGAAATGCAAATCAAGACCCCAATGAAGCACCACTTCACACCCACTAGGAAGGCTAGAATCAAAGACAACAGCAAGTGTTGATGAGGCTATGGCAAACCCGGAACTCTCATAAAATGATGGTGAGAATGTAAATGTAGTATAATTTAGAAAGCAACTAGTGATTCCTTAGAAAGTTAAACATGAATTCACCATACAGCCCAGCAGTTCCACTCCTAGTTACATACCCAGGAGAAATGAAAACATACATCCACACTTGTACGTGAATGTGAACACAGCAGCATCGTTTGTAATAGACCAAAAGTGGGAATAATTCAAATGTCCATCAACTGGCGAAGGGATAAACAAAATGTGGTCTATCCACGTAATGGAATATTATTCAGCAACAAAAGGGAACGAGAGACCGGAACACACAACGTGGATCAACCTCCAAAACCTGGTGTTAAATGAAAGAAGCCATGTGCAAAAGACAAACAGTCTACAACCTGTAAGATTCCACTCATATGAAATGTTCAGAAAAGGAAAATTACTATAGAGACAGAAAGCAGATTATTGGTTGCCTGGGGATGGGAGCAGGAAGTGACTACAAGTGGGCACAGGGGGTCTCTTTGACACATGGAAATGTTTTAAAATTAGACTGTGGTGCTGGCTGCACAACTCAGAGTTTACTAAAACTCATCAAATTTACACTCATAGTGAGTGAATTTTATAACATGTAATAGCATGCCTCGATAAAGCTGTTTTTCAAAGAGTAAAAGTTGCAAAATTTTGTTTTGACCAAAACCATGTTTCAAAGACACCAATTCTCACACGAATTCAAAAAGATCAATATTCAGACTCTGGATTAAGCTCTGAAGTCAGTGTGAGAAAATGAAATGTCTTCCATGGCAATAATGATGTGACGTCATAGTACTTTAACCATGATGTTCTTTATATATGAGAGTAACATTTGCATACTTTATGAATTAAGCATCTATTTTGGAGTCTCCTTATAATCGGAAACATCCTTCTCTAACAGGAGAGGGTATGCAGTCAGAGAAGTGAGTAGATTGTCAACAGACAGATGGAATTTATCAAATGTTATGTGCCCCACTTGCATATGATGAAATTATTTCAGTATATCACAGAAGAAAATGGTAGCAAAACATCTTAACCATACAAATTGATTTTAACCGACAAATTGATTTTACTGTCTATTTGATAACCAGTATCCCTTTAAAACCATTCTTTCAATGAGCCAAACCCAGGACACTTGTCAATCTCTAAATGAGTAAGTTTTACTGACAGCAAATTAGGAATCCACTTCATTGATGTCCGTTAAGACGTATGGTTTCTATGTAAGGATGAGGAAGATAAAGGCAGCTGTCATTTACTTAACCTTTTTTATTCTGGAAACCGGCAATTAAAAACAAAGAAGTTAAGCATTGATCCTGCTCTATTAGTCTTCTATTGCTGTGTAACAAACATCCACAAACTCAGTGACTTAAAAACACCGCTAATAAATACCTCCCAGTTCTGGAGGTCAGAAGTCCTGGCTGGCTCTGCTGGGTTTTCTGCCTAGGGGCTCACAAAGCCAGAATCAAGGTGCTGGCAACCTGGGTTCTTATCTAGAGGCTCCAGGGAGGAATCTGCTCCCAAACTCATTCATGCTGTTGGCAGAATGCAGTTCCGAGGGCTGTAGGACTGAGGTCCCCGTTCCCTTGCTGCCTGCCAAGGAGGAGGGGTCACCCTCAGCTCCTCGACACACTCACAATCCTTCTCATGGGGCCCCCTCCACCTGCAAAGTTGCCAAGGGTGCGTCCCACCTTTCTCCTGCTTCAATCTCTCTGACTTCTGCTGCCGGCCTGAGGACATTCTCTGCTTTTAAAGGGCTGGTGTGAGCAAATTCAACCCACCCAGAACACAACCTTAATTATATCTGCAAAATCTCTTTCAGCGGGTTACCCCTGGGAGTAACCCCTGGAGGCTTTTAAAAGTCACGGGAGACGTCGCAGAAATCTGCCAACCGCACCTGACTGTCTTTACAGGCAAATATATAGCGCAAGTGGATGGGTAAAAAGCAGTCAACGTGGAAGGAATGGCATGATTAGCAAACTCACCGCTTCCTAACTTCCTAATAAAATAATCGATTTATGCAGAGATCGTCAGTGAAAATGAAACGAATGGCAGATGACAGCTGAGTGAGGAGCCGGAGAGCTGAGCGCACCTGAGCCCACTTTAGAGAAGTGACGGACGGCAGAGCGGCCCCTACGTGTCATGTGCCTCTTGCTACAAAGTCCGAACCTAACACGCTAATCCAGCTGTTGGAGCTGGCTTTCAGCTCATAGGAAATTTAGGAAGCAGAAGTGCAATTTAAATGACACCACGAAAAAGCAAACAGAGAAATCCAGAATGTGGAACACTCTACAGCCGGCCCAGTTTCTTCAATACGTCAATTACCTGGGGGTGGGGGTGGGGGTGGGGTGGGGGGCTGTTCTGGATTAATGGGATGTTATTACCAATTACAATACAAGAACAATATTTGGATCCTGATTCAAAAAACACAAGAGTAAAAGGACATTTTAAAGTTAATCAGAAAAACCTGAATATGGACTCAGTATTAAAGTAAGAATCATCATTTTCATTGGTTGGCATAAAGGTCTTAAGGTTGTATGAGAAAACATTCAGATTTTTTAGAGACGCACATAGGGCTGAAATGCTACGAGGGGTTTGCTAATTGCTTTAAAATATTCCGGCAACCACAAGAAGAGGGGATGGACAAAGCAGGTACACAAAATGTTGAAACATACCGAATCTGGCTGATGTATATGCATGGGGGCTCATTGTTCTGGTCCACTTTTACCCCGGACTAAACATTTTTATAATAAACGATTTCATTTAAGAGATTTCATTCATTGAGCATCTGCTGAGAATCAATCACTGTGCTCAGGGCTTCGCATCCACTTCCTGCTGGATCCTCACTACGGCCTTATGAAGCAGGTACCATTTGTATCCCCACTTTTATAGCTAAGAATATGAAACAACGACCAGTGTGGGGTGTAGCCGACAGGCCTGCCAATTGCCCGCCACCCCAGCGAAGCCTCAGAGGCCAAGGAAATGAAAGATTTCTACATTTTTTGGTTTCACAAAGCAGTCTGACAAGTCGCCTGCAGCCCGCGTTGGAGGGCGATCCCCCAAACCATGCGCCAACCGCAGCACAGGGGATGCTGGAAGGTTCGGAAGGAGACAAAAGGCGGAGACAGGTAGAGGGTGAAAGAGAAACAGAGGGACCACAGAAAAGCAACAAGGTGGAAACACACGGAGACAGTCACGGAAAGGGGCGGAGGGAAGAGATGGGGAGACAGTGGGGAAGAGGGATGTGCTTGAAGGGGGATGTCACAGACCTAGAGTCAGACAAAGCTACTGCAACCTTGGTCCACCTTCCACTCTGCCCCACCCCTCACACCAACCAGAAAACGGGAACGCCTCGGAGCAAAGGAGGGACCAGACACGTTCAGTATAGAGCTCTGTCCACGTGTAGTTACAGATCCGTGTCAGGCACGGTTACCTTGTCCTCTCTCCCCATCCCCCAGCCCCCATCCCGTGACCTTCTCCCCAGACAGCTCACCAGCTCCAAGCTCAGAGCCAGGAGGAAGGGAAGGAGGAGTTATTTATTTATCTAAACCATGTTTCAGTTTTTTAACGGCCTAACTGAGATAAAAGTCACAGACCCTCAGTGCCCAGCAAAGCTGTTCTCAGCGGGGAAAGTCTGTGAGGCTGAAGTTAATAGCACGAGGGCCACGTTAATGCCACTAGGGGGTTCAGATCAGAGGCTCCTGGAGGCGGCTTCAGGTGACGGTTTAATCACAACGGAAAAAACGGGTCTGGGGTTTGCAACGTGTGACTGGGGGGGTGGGGGGAGTGGGGATGGCAGAAAGGGGTTACAGGAGGGAGCGTGGGGAGCAGAAAACACAAAGGAAGACAGAATCCTCAAACAGAATCCTCAATGCCTTTCAGAGACTGGAACTAGACCTGCAGAGGAGGGCAGGCCTGTCACACCGACCCCCCACCCCGCCCCGGGCATGTTAATAACACGGAACCACTTGCTCAAATTACACGTTAAAAAACACCTTCTTGGCCTTCCCTGGTGGCGCAGTGGTTACGAATCCGCCTGCCAACGCAGGGGACACGGGTTCGAGCCCTGGTCCCGGAAGATCCCACATGCCGCGGAGCAACTAAGCCCGTGCGCCACAACTACTGAGCCCGCGTGCCACAACTACTGAAGCCCGCGCACCCTAGAGCCCGTGCTCCACAATAAGAGAAGCCACCACAATGAGAGGCCTGCGCACTGTAACAAAGAGTAGCCCCCGCTCACCGCAACTAGAGGAAGCCAGTGCGCAGCAATGAAGACCCAACACAGCCAAAAATAAAATAAAATAAAAAATAAAATAAATTAAATTTAAAAAAAAACTGTAAATGACGCCTGCCCTCAAAAAATGCCCTGGGGTAGGGCATAGGCAAGGAAATTCAACACATGACAAATTTTTCAAGAACTCAATATGAAGAGGGAAGGTGTAGTCACTCTTTAAAAAAAAAAGGAAAAGAAAAAAAAGGACATGCCTAAAGTTCACTATAAGGAATTCTTAGCCATATGCAAATCCAACGTCCAAAAAGGTTTCAGCTCACACCAGTCAAATGACCATCAGCAAAAAGTCTACAAACTATAAATGCTGAAGGGCTTTTAGAGAACTGTGTACCTTCTAGCTGCTGGTGGGATGTAAAGTGGTAACAGCACTAACACAAACTGAATGGAGCTGCTTTAAAAGGTAAAAATTCAGCTACCATATGATGCGGCAGGGCACCTTTTGGGCCTATAACCTAAGGCCACCAGAATCGGAAAGACAGAGGCAGGCAAATGTGCACTGCAGCAATATTGAAATAGCCAAGATATGGAAGCAAAAAAAAGGTCCATAAACAGATGAATGGACAAAGAAGAAGTGGTATATAGACAGAATGGAATATAAGTCACGAAAAAAAGTAAAAGAATGGCATATGCAGCACCACACATGAGCCTAGAGATAATCACACAACGTGAAGTAAATCAGAATGCGAAAGACAAATGCCTTTTGATATCACTTATGTTATCTGAAAATTCATAAAAATGAACATATTTCCACAGAGAAAGGCAATCTCAGATTGAGAAGACAAACTTATGGTTAAGCCAAAGAAAAGGTGTGAGGAATGGATAAATTAGGATATTGGGGTTAACACACATATACTAATACATATAAAATATATAATCCCCAAAGACCTATGGAATACCAAGAGTGGTCTACTCAACACTCTGTAATAACCTACATGGAAAAGAACCCAAAGATCAATAGATATATGTATATGTGTAAATGAACAAGATTCTGTACACCTAGAAAAAAAGACATTTTTCAATCAAGTTTGCTCTGATAAAAACTACAACTTAAAGACACAGACAAGAATTAAGGAGGCTAAAACTTATGGGGGTTTGTCCTGGCACATTCCACTCTAATCTGCAACCTAAAAGCACAACTTGCAGCAAGGTTCTGTTTCCCTAGCAAGCAGAGTTGGCAACGTAGAAGTCTTCCCACCCTAAGGCCGTTTCCTCAAACAGCAGCTCAAATCTACTGCTAATGGTCACTAATATTCACAAGGACTGCAGGGCTGTAAATGACTCATGCCCTCAAAAAATATCCTGGGGCAGGGAATGGCCAAAAAATCCAAACGCGGCAAATTTTTCAAGAAGGCAATTAGAAGTTGTAAGTTTAGCTCAATCTTAAAAAAAAATGAAAAGGACATTGATAAACGCAAAACATCAGGAATTGTCAGACGCATGGAAACCCAATCTACACAAAGGTATCACCTCACACCAGTCAGAATGACCATCAGCAAAAACTCAACAAACAATAGATGTTGAAGAAGTTGTGGAGAACAGCATAACCTCTCGGTCTAAGTGGGATGTAAACTGGTAACAGCCAATAATAGGAACAGAATGGCAGTGTGTTTAAAGGTAAAAAGTGAGTCACCATATGATCTGGAAGGCCCACTATTGGGCCTGTCACCTGTGAAAGCCAGAATCCAAAAGACACGGGATGGAAAATCGTGTATTGCAGCAGTATTTACAATAGGCAAGACATGGAAGCAAACAAAATGCCCATCAACAGATAAATGGACAAAGAAGAAGTGGTATACGTACCAAATGGAATAGTAGCCTCGGGAAAAAAATGAACAATGCCGTTTACAGGACTACAGATGAGCCTAGAAATAATCATATTAGGTTAAGTCAGTCAAAAGGGAATGACAAATATCCTATGATATCATTTATACATGTTATCCTAAGATTGCTACCAATGAACATATTTCCACAGAAAAAGACACTCACAGACTTATAAAACAAACTAATGGTTAACCAAAATGAAAGGTGGGAGGATGGATAATTTAGGACTAAGGGGCTAACATACATAGATTAATGTATGTTAAATGTATATAAACATATAACATATAAACTATATGAATTATATAATCACTAATACATAGAAAATATATAATGACAAAACACCTACCAAATACCAAGGGAGGTCTACTCAACATTCTGTAATAACATACATGGTAACAGGATCCGAAGATGAACAGACATATGCATGAATCGTTGAGCAGATTCTGTACAGCCAAACAATCACAACACTCTAATCAAATTTACTCCGATAAGAAATAGAAATTAAATTTAAAAAGCAAACATAAGTAAGGAGACATAAACTTCTGGGGGCTTGTCCCAGCACATTCCACTCTAATTTACAACCTTGGAACGCTACCTCCAGGAAGACTCTGTTGCCCTAGTAACAAGAGTTGAGAACGAAATAATGCTGCCACCTTGTGGCTCTTTCCCACAACAGCAGCTTTAAACCCAGTGCTAATGGTAGCTTAATAGTCACAAGGACTGCTGGGCTGTAAATGACGCCTGCCCTCAACAAATGCCCTGGGGTAGGGAATAGGCAAGGAAATTCAACACATGACAAATTTTTCAAGACGTCAATATGAAGAGGGAAGTTGTAGTCACTCTTTAAAAAAAAGGAAAAGAAAAAAAAGGACATGCCTAAAGCTCAGTATAAGGAATTATTAGCCACATGCAAATTCAACGTCAAAAAGGTTTCAGCTCACACCAGTCAAATGACCATCAGCAAACACTGCAGGATTCCACTCCCTGTGCTTTGTGGCTGCTTCCCAATAGCTATCTAGTTTACATTTGGTAGTGTATATATGTCCATGCCACTCTCTGACTTCATCCCAGATTACCCTTCCCCCTCCCTGTGTCCTCAAGTCCATTCTCTATGGCTGAGTCTTTATTCCTGTCCTGCCCCTAGGTTCTTCATAACCATTTTTTTCTTTTTTTTTAGATTCCATATATATGTGTTAGCATACGGTATTTGTTTTTCTCTTTCTGACTTACTTCACTCTGTATGACAGTCTCTAGGTCAATCCACCTCACTACAAATAACTCAATTTCATTTCTTTTTATGGCTGAGTAATAGTCCATTGTATATATGTGCCACAGCTTTATCCATTCATCTGTCGATCCTGCCAACACTTTTACTTTACTTAACTGAGACCAATGTCAGACTTGTAAGGTAATAAATTTACGATGTTTTGAGTCACTCAATTTGCGGTAATTCGTATGAAAGCAATAAAAAACAAATACAGACGTCCTACAAGAGCCAGGCTATATATTTATATTTAAGTATTTCTAAAATGAATTTAACCCTGTGATTCACAGCAGCAGCAGCTTCCAAGGGATCCCACCACACACCTGAGGCGAAAGCAGCCTAATAAAGAAGCAGTGACAGCAGCAGGTCACTGCCCCACACTTGGGGTAGAGGGGGATTTGATCTACTGTAGCAGCAGCATAGCCTGAATGGGAATGCATCCTCCTGTGGCACTAGTCCCATCAGCATGAGTCTAATCTGCTAGCATCTGCTGTGCCAACAGGCCCAACGTATACAAACCCTCCAACTCAGTAGCATTAAGTGAGCCAGGCTCAGTGTTTCCTGAAACTCATATCCAATGGCACTGGAAAGCCCAGATATCACCTACTGTTATGAAAACATAAAAAACAATAACAGAAGACTGGCAACTTCAGAAAGAAAAGGCGAACAATGGAATGGGTGAAAACAAGTGGGATAAATATAAGAGACTATCATTAGTCTCATGAGTTTCTTAAATTCCCTATGATGGTCAAACAAAAATTATGACACCATCTGATGTGGTTCTCAATGTATATAAAGGAAATACTACAGAAAATCATACTTTAAAACTGGGGACTATTAAGAGACCTAAATGGAAGTAAAATTTTGAAACTTCACTTGAAGTAATAAAAGACAGATTCCAGTAGGCTATGATAAGTTACATATGTATAGTGTAAGGCCAAAAGCAACCACTAAGAAAACTATACAAACAGTATACACAAATGATTATAAATAAATTAGATTAAAATGGACTTACCAAAAAATGTTTAAGTAACCCACAAGAAGGCAAAATAAGAGAAACACAGGATTGAGAAACTAAGGTAAAAGACAAAACAAAAAATAAAATGGTAGACCTAATCTTTAACATAGCAATAATTACATTAACTGTAAATGATCTAAATAACCAAGTCAAAGACAGAGATTGGAAGAGTAGATGAAAAAATCACAAGCATGATCCAACTCTATACTGTCTATAAGAAGCTTACTTTAAACATCATGATATAGGTAGTTCAAAGTAAAAGGATGAAAAAGGTATATCATGTGAACATTCATCAGAAAAAGCAGGAATGGCTATATTAATATCAGATAAAGTAGATTTCAGAGCAAAGGAAATTATTAGGGGCAAAGAGGGTCATTACATAAAGATAACAGGAATAATCCACCTAGATGACCTAGTGATACTAAATGTGTGTGCACCAAACAACAGAACTTCAAAACACATGAAGCAAACACTGAAAAAGGTAAAAGGAGAGAATTTCAAATCCACAATTATTATTTGAGACTTCAACACAGCAATTTATAGAACTCCCAGAGAGAAAAATCAGCAAGGGTATGGAAGAACTGAAAACATCATCAATCAACAGGATATAACTGACATTTAAAGAACACACTCAATAAAAGCAGAATACATATTCAAGTGTCCATGGAACATTCACTCATATACCATACACTGGGTGATAAAAAAAAAAACATTAGCAGATTTAAAAGAATTAAAATCATAGAGAGTATATTCTCTAGCCATAATGGAACCAGACTAGAAATCAATAACAGAAAGACAACAGGAAAATCTTCAATCACATGAAAACTAAACATCACAATTCCAAATAACTCATGGGTAAAAAGTCAAGGAAAAATTTTTAAATGCATAGAATAAAAGAAAATGGAGATATAACAGATCAACATTTGTGGAATGAAGTGAAAGCAATGCTGAAAGGGAAGTCTATAGCACTAAATTGGGAAAGAAAATATTTCAAAGAAATAGTCTAATTTTCTATATTAAAATAGTAAAAACGGAAGAGGAAAAAACACTAAACAAGCAGAAAGAAAGAAATAATAAAGATGAAACAAAAATCCATGAAACTGAAAACAGGAAAATGGGGGGGGGGCAGGAAATCAATGAAACAAAAGGCTGGTTCTTCAAAATAAACAATCTCATCAAGAAAGATGTAGCAAGACTGATCAAGATAAAAAGAGAGATGGCACAAATCACAGATATCAGAAATGCAACCAAGGATACCATGACATATCCTGCAGGTTAATAAGGGACAAGTTATTATGAACAAGTCTACACTATAAATTCAAAAATGTGGATGAAATGGACCAATGCGTCTACACCCAAAACTACCAAAACTCAGCCAAGATGAAAGAGACAATCTCAATTTTCCTGTAACCATGAGAAACACTGATTTTTCATTTAAAAACTCCCAAAAGAAATATTCAGGCTTAGATGTTTCACTTTTACCCAAGACTTAAAGAATTAACACCAATTTTACATGACTTGATAAGAAACAGAAGTAGAGGGAACAGTTCCTAATTAATTTTATGAAGCCAGTATTACCTTGATACCAAAACCAGACTGGGATAGTATAGAAAGAAGAAAACTACAGGCCAGTATTTTTTATGAAATTGGCTGTAAAAATCTTCAGCCAAATATGAGCAAATTAACTCCAGAAATATATAAAAAGAATAATATACCATGACCAAGTGGTATTTATTCCAGTTATGCAAAGTTGGTTAAATATTTGAAAATCAAACAATGTAATCTACCATATCCAATAGATTAAGGGGGAAAAGTCATGTGATCCTAATCATTAATGCAGAGAAAGCATTTGACAAAATCCAATCCCATTCATGATTTAAAAAAAAAGAAGAAAAGAAACTCCAAGCAAACTAGGAATAGAAAAGGAACATACAGAAACTCATAAAGATGATCTACAAACAACCTATACCGACATTATATTTAACTGTGAAAGACTGAACGCTTTCTCTGTAAGATCAGAAACAAGGCACCGATATCTGCTCTCACCACTTTTATTAAATATATTACTGGGGGTTCTAGTAAGAAAATAAAGCAAAAATAAATAAATAGATAAATTTAAAAGTTAAATTTTTAAAAAGTTTATTTAAAAGATGAAAGAACTATTCCTACTATGTTGAATAGGAAGGAATATATCCTCCTGAATGTTGAATAGTAATATATCCTATTATATTGAATAAGGAAAACTAAAACTGTCTATATCTGAAGATGAGATGATAATCTAAATGGAGAAAATACCAAGGAATCCACATAAAGCTTGAGAAATAATATTAGTTTGTAAATGTTTTAGAGTACAAGATCCACACAATTTTATCAAATTATATATTAATAACAAATGTGTAGAAGCTTAAATAAAAATATGTGATGCCATTTACAACTGACCTAAATAAATACTTAAATAGAAGCCCAATAAGACATTTATAGGACCTCTATACTGAAAATTACAAAATGCTGATGAAGAAAATTTTAAAAGTCCCAAACAAAGAGGGAGACATACCTTGTTCATGGATTAGAAAACACAACAGAATAAAGCTGTCAATTCTCCCCAAGTTAAGAGGCTTAACACAATTACTCTTAAAATGCCCTCAAGGTTTTTGTGGATATAGACAAGCTTATTCTAAGATTTATATGGTAGGAAGAGGCTGAAGAATAGCTAAAACAATTTGTAAAGGAAGATTAAAATGGGAGGAATTAATCTACCCAATTTCAAGATTTCGCAGTAGTGATGGAGGGTAGATACATAGATCAATGGAATGGAACAGAGAACCCAGCAATAGACTGACACAAATACATTTAACTTGGTTTTGACAGCAGTGCAAAAGCTATCAAGGAAGAATAGACTTTTCAAAAAATGGTACTGAAACAGTTGGACATCCCTCGACAAAAACAAACAAACAAACAATGAACCTTAACCTAAACCTTACACATCTTACACAAAAATTAAATCAAAGTGGATCATAATCTTAAATGTAAAAGCAGGACATTTTTAGAAAAAAAAATAGGAGAAAATCTTTGGCATCTACAACTAGGTGAATAATTCTTAGACTTGACACCGAAAGTATGATCAATAAAAGCAAAAACTGATCAATTGGATCTCATCAAAATGAGTTAAAAATGCTTCATAGAAGATCCTTTTAAGTGGATGAAAACTCAAATTACACAGTGGGAAAACATATTTGAAAATCCCATAGGAGACAAATGACTTGTATCTATAATATACAAAGAACTCTCCAAACAACTTAAAAAAATCCAACTAGAGAATAGGCAGAAGACAGGAACAGACATTTCATGGAAGAGAATATACACATGGCAAAGAAGCACATGAAAAGATGTTCAACATCGTTAGCCATCAGGGAAATGCAAATTAAGACCATAATGAGATATCAGAGAATAACTAAAATTAAAGTATAGTGACAACATCAAATGCTAGCGAGTACGTAGAAAAATTATATCACATCACTGGTGGGAAAATAAAATGGTTTAGCCACTCTGAGAAACAGCTTGACAGTCTCTTTTAATCCTAAAAGTAGATTCACCCTACAATGCAGTAATTGTACTCTTGAGCATTTATCCAAAAGAAACAAAAACTTAATGAAGTTCCCACAGAAACTTACACATAAATGTTCATAGCAGTTTTATTTCTAATAGCCACAAACTGGCAACTCCCCAAATGTCTTTCAATGGGTGAATGTTGAAACAGATTGTGATAAAATCTTATGATAGAATACTACCCAGCAACAACAAGGAACAAATTATTAATATATGCAAAAATTGAAATGAACTTCAAGGGAATGATGCCGAGGGAAAAGTTTTTAAAAGCCAATCTCCGAAGATTAAGTAATTCATGATTATGTTTACATATTATTCTTAAAATAACAAAACTGTGGAGATGGAGAACAGATTAGAAGTTGCCAAGGGTTAGAGATGGGGGTAGAAGGTACAGCGGGGGAACTCTGTGAGGTTTTTGTGGTCCCAGTACAAATAATACAACAATCTTGGTTTTAATCCCTAAAGATTTTTAAAAGCAATTCCTAATAAGAGGTGTCCAGATATTTAGCAATGGCAGCAGATTAGAGGTATAGCTCCCCAACATGACAACTTCGAAAGAGATCTATACTATCAATACTAATTTAATGCATATGTTAATTTTTAAAAGGCCAGTCACAATACTTAAATGGTACATATCTTAACGATATTACTCTGGGTATCCAGCTATACCAAATGGACTAGCAGGATTTTCTGTCCATTCAATCTTATTTAAGACAGTAAATCTTATAATAAGACAGTTAAAAAAAGAAAAAGAAAAACAACAAACCTCAACTACAGTTGGATATTCTCACAGCAAGATGAGGTGAAAATACATAGCAGCGGTTCAAAAGCTTAAGCAGTGGCACCTAAATTTGGCTGCACATTAGAATCCTCTGAAGCACTTTTTAAAAACCCTCACACCGACGGTTGGTCATGCTAGACCAATACAATCATTTTAACTCTCCTCAGACGATGCCAATGTCTAGCCAGAACGGAGAACCAGCGGACTAAGCAGAAGGGGATGTTTCTACAAAGATCTCTTAACAATAAGTCCTCTCACCCAATCAAGATTTACCTCCCCGCAAAGGGGTAAAGAAGGCTAGATGTTGTCCATACTTGCTTAGCTTTAATTAGCACTTGTGACTTGCCCAAAACCTAGATCATGTTTCCCCTAAATTTCATGTTATTCCCTAAGTTTATCAAACCCAAGGCTAAGGGGTTTGCCAGGATGAGATTTTAAGTGCTCACACAGGGGAAGTCCCTGGCAAACCAGGACAGCGGTCACTCTACACTGCAATGTAAAGCATCCTAAATAACCCTGCCACTGCTCCCAGATACTAGTCTGTGCCAACCAGTGGAGAAAAGGCATTCTCCATTACTACCATGGCAAATGCTACTGTACTTACCTTGGCTAGTCCCTATCTTTTCCAGGCGCCACTCCCCTTCACCTGCTGGTGGACGCTTCGGCCAGCTGACAATGCAGATATTTTCAAACTTTAAGGTGAATAAAAATCATCTGGAGGGCCTGTTGTAACAGAGATCACTGAGCCCCACCAGAGTTGCTGATTCCATAGGGCTGGGACCGGGCCCTAAAACTTGAATATCTAACACATTATCAGGGGATGCTGGGAAAGCTGGTCAGGTAATGGTAAAGCTGGCCAGGAAAAAGAAACCCGACGTGTCAAGATCATAAAGTACGGAAGGGCAAGCCCGCCGGCAGTCCAGGCCGGGGTGGGGGGGACCTGGGTCCCCAGCCCTACAGGGCCAACGGCAGACCGGCTCGGGCGCCCCTCGGAAGCGCGGGGTCCCCGCTGCCGAGTCTGTGGCCCCGGCCGGCCCCGGCTCCCCTCTGCCCACCCTGCGCGCGGGGGCTGGAAACGGCCGCGGAGAACCAGGCAGGGCGGGAAGGGGGGCTCCAAAGAGGGTCTGGCGACTCGAGTCGCTCCGTTACTCGGTGGGCTCAGCGCGCGCCGTGGGGGAAGAGAGGTGGAGGTCCGGGAAGAGGGGACGGGCGGCACTCACGTAGACCAGCAGCAGCCATGGGTAGACGGCGGGCTCGGCCACCACGGGCGACTCCAGCCTCAGCTTCTCCCCCACGTTTTCGCGCGCGGCCCCCGCACCAGGCTAGTCTGGCGGTTGGGGGAGGGGCGGGGCGCCGCCGGCGGGGGCGGGACAGGCGGGCGGGCGGGCGGGAGGCTGAGGGGAGGGAGCCTGGCCTGGGCCTCAGCCGGCGCCGCCGCCGCCGCCGCCGCCGGCCTGCTCCCGTCCGGCCCCCGGCTCCCTCTTTGTGGTCACAGGCCCGGGGCCTCCAGCGCTGCTGCCAACTGGGGCCGGCGTGAGCAAGCACAATGAGCCGGGGCCCGGCTGAACCACTCACTCGCGGCGAGCACCTCCCGCCCCGTGGACCCGCCCCCACGCACGCACGTACGCACGTACGCACGCACGCACGTACGCACGCAAGCACGCACGCACGTCTTCAGCTGCCCCCGGCCACACCCACCGGCCCGAAGTGGAGACCCGGGGAGACCCCTCGGGGCCTGGGGTGGCGGGTTCGACTCCCGCCCTTGACGTACCGTGACACCTCCCCCCCAATATGTTTCTAGGTATTATATGTATATATGAATATACTATTATATACACACTTGCGTATGAATTTATATGTGTATGTACATGCGCATATTTACATATAGGTGTGTGTGTGTACACATTGTATATATGTATGTGTATATATCTTATATATATGATATATGTATGTATATATACGATGAATTTCTATATACAGTACATATATATTTTTATGCTATATGCTTTTATATGTAGGTGTATATGTGTGTCTATATGTATGTACGTGTATGTATTGCATATATTATATGTGTATGTATGTATACTGTCTATATGCACACCTAAATATCTTTGTATGTGTGTATATACGTATGCTATATATGTACCTAGGTGTGTATATTGCATATGTTATACGTATGTGTACATACTGTATACAAACTATGCATTTTATATGTGTGTATGTATAGTGTATATGTATGTGTGTATTGTCTATATTGTGTGTATATGTGTGTATACATACTGTATATATACGAACTGCATTTTATATGTGTGTATATATGTATGTGTGTATTGTATATACTATGTGTGTATATGTGTGTACGCATACTGCATATGTACACAGCTGTATATTTTTGTATGCTTGTACATATGTACGTGTGTGTGTATATACACACACACCCCATATGGATTCTGTTTGTCTGGAGAACCCTCACTGATACGGACACTTATGACAATTGAGTACCTGCTCTTTGCCAGCCAGGGAGCCAAAGGCTTGTCTTTCGGTGTCTCCCTTAAGTATCACGAGTCCCAGGAGGGAAGGTGATGCTGCTCCTACCAGTTGAGGTGCCTCAGGGTCAGTTAGGTGGACAGGGCGGGGGGCTGGAGCCTGGTGGAGCCCAGGTGGAGTTCTAGCAGCAGTACAGCCTAGCAGTCCCACTTCCCCGGGTGCTTCTCACAAAGACGCCGAGGGAGAGTCGGGACCTGAAGGAGGGAATGAGGAAGCTTCCGTGGGTCCGCAAGCCCAGACCAAGGCTGACTCGTCAAGAGTGTTAGAGGTCAGGACTGTGGTTACCCTGGGGGTGGGCTTACACAGAGCCATTCATATCCTGAAAAAGTATCCATTCTGCTCTTGTTTGTATGGTTACCCCCCTCCCCCAAATCTTTTAAAAACAGATTCTCTTGGTTGCTGGGAACACACACGGGGAAGTTGTGTGTGAGGGGGTATGATCCAGGGGACAGGGAGGATAAGCCCCCCACTCGTAGGGCAAGGAGTGGCTCAGCTTTGTGAGCTGAGGATGGCCCACGAGGTTCCAGAGAGAAGGGTCCCTGCTCCGTTCCTGCTCTGTGCACCCCATTCCCAGCCTGAGAAGCCCAGAGCCACCCACCCCCCCGCAACACACACACACCAGGGAGGAGAGCCAGTCACCCTGGCTCCCAGCCTCCGGCTCCAAGGCTCCCGGCACTAGGAGCTATTTTCAGCTTTCATGCCCTAGGACACGGCCAGAGCTATTGTCTCCGGAAACTCTCTGTCTGTCTCTCGCCCGGCCTCCCTCCCTTCCTCCCTCCCTCCTCCGCTTCTTCCCCTCCAGCTCCATCTGTCCTCCCCTCCACCCTGCATTTCTACCCAGGATGGCTCACAGACAGCTGCTCCCCGTGCCCACCTGCCACCATTCCATGGATGTCAAAGCAAGCCCTGGGGACTTCCCTGGAGGTCCAGTGATTAAGACTCCGAGCTTCCACTGCAGGGGACGCGGGTTCGATCCCTGGTCAGGGACATAAGATCCCACATGCCACACAGCACGGCCAAAACAAAATGAATAAATAAAGTTATAGTGATGAAACAGCCCTAGTGGTGCAAGGATGGGACGTATAGCTCTATGGTATAGAAAAAAGGTCCAGAAACAGATATATGAGAACTTGATATGATAGAAAGTGGGGAAATTAAGGAGTTTTCAATAAATGGCATTAGGACAATTGCATATCCATGTGGGGAAAAGTAAATTAGAAAAAAAAAAAAGCAAGCCCTGGTCAGGTGTGACCTTGGGCCCAGGGCCATTGGCACAGGTTGTCATGTGGGATGTTCTTCCTTAGACTCCTCCCTCCCTCCTGTGTCACTGTCACTTCCTCCAGAACCTTCCTGGACTCCCCTCCACAAGCCCAGGGTGTGCCCTCACCCGCCCTGGATCACCAGAATTCCAATCCCGGCCCACCCTTCCCCGCCAGGTAGAGAACTGTGCATGGTCAATAAGACCGTAGAGGTCATTGGCCATTGCTATTGCAGCTGGAATTGTTACTGTGTTTAGATAGGGTGACCAACACCCGCCCCCAGTTTGCCCAGGACCGCTCAGGTTTGAGCGCTGGAACTCTGGGGAAACTCTCAGTCCCGGGGAACCCCAGAAGGCTGGTCAGCCTATTTAGGACAGATCTTTCACTTGATCTCCCAACCCCCGAGAGCCAGAAAGGGAATCTCCCCCCTCCTTCCATTGTAACCTTCATTCATTCATCCACTCATCCCTTTATTCAACTCCTTTATTCAGCAAGTATTTATGAAGCATCTACTACACAGCAGACACTCTTCTAGGTGCTGGGGACATAACAGCATCCCTGTCCTCAAAGAGCTCACGTTCTAGTGAAGGCAGCAAACAGTAAACTGAGAAGGTGTGATTTATTACATGGGGATGATGTCTCGGAGACCACTGCAGGGCAGGGGAGGTGGGAGAGGAAAGGGGCAGTTCTAAATGCAGGCGCTGACGGGATTGGGGCAGACCTTGCCCTGGGCCAGGCTGGTTGCTTCAACACAGCTGTCCTCGCCCAGAGCCATCCTGCCCCCGCCTCACCCAGTTCTTCCGTGATGTGTGGGGAAAATCTGTGGTTGTCACAACTGGGAGGGAGGGCCCCTGGAATCAAATGGGTGAGGCCAGGGATGCTGCTAAACCCCACACAGTGCCCAGGAGGGGCCCTCAGCAGAGGATGACCCGCCCCGAATAACCCCAGTGCCACGGGGGAGACCCTGCACTAATATTATTCAGACCCGCTGGTGCCCCGATTCCTGCACAGGCAGGGACTCTAACCGGCTCACCTCTGTATCCCGAGGTGACCTAGAGTGGGGCAGCCACGAGGGCTGAGATGAGTATCGGGGGTGAAATGACAAACCTCTGCACCCACTCTCCCCTCCGCACCCCAGGGGCGATGGTCTCTATCTCCTCCCCGTGCAGGTAGCTTTTCCCTGAGCCATTTCTTCTTGTCAAGGTCCCTGTCGCAGGTTGGGTTCCCCGAAGATGACGTTGAGAGCAAGGATTGGAGTGCAGGTGGTTGATGTGAGGCGTGCAGGAACAGATACAGCTGCCATAGGGTCCCACAATTCCACTCCCGGGCATAGATCCGGAGAAAACTCTAATTCAAAACTATACATACACCCCTGGCATTTCCCTGGTGGTCCAGTGGTTAAGAATCCATGCTTCCAGTGCAGGGGGCGTGGGTTCCATCTCTGGTCAGGGAACTAAGATCTCACATGCCGTGTGACAATAAAAGAAGAAAGAAAAAAGAAAGAAAGAAAGAGAGAAAGAGAGAAAGAGAGAGAAAGAAAGAAAGAAAGAAAGAGAAAGAGAGAGAGAGAAAGAAAGAAAGGAAGAAGGAAAGAAGAAAGAAAGAAAGATACATGCACCCCAACGTTCATTGCAGCACTATTTACAGTAGCCAAGACATGGAAGCTACCTAAATGTCCACTGATGGATGAATGGATAAAGAAGATGTGGTACATATATACAATGGAATATTATTCAGCCATAAAGAGAATGAAATAATGCTATTTGCAGCAACGTGGATGGACCTAGAGATTATCATACTAAGTGAAGTAAGTCAGAAGAGAAAGACAAATATCATATGATCTCACTTATATGTGAAATCTAAAATACGACACAAATGAACGCGTCTACAAAACAAAAACAGACTCACAGACATAGAGAACAGACTTGTGGTTGCCAAGGGGGAGAAACAGTGAGGGAGGGTTGGATTGGGAGTTTGGGGTTAGCAGATGCAAACTATTAAATATAGGATGGATAAACTACAACGTCCTACTGTCTAGCACAGGGAACTATATTCAGTATCCTGTGATAAGCCATAACGGAAAAGAAAAAAGTTTTATTTATAGGTTCCATCCCTAACTGAGCTGGCCCATCCCCTCCCATGTTTCTAAGTGCAGCCCGAGGCTGCAGACTTCCCACCGTGGTCTTCAGCTCCAGAGCAAGCCACCTGCGAACCACCCACATCTTCCCAGGGGCTGGCAACTCTCCTTTGCTACTGATTCCAAGACACATCCAAATAGCAAAAATGTGACCATGAAAAGAAACTCAGGCATGTTCAAATCAGGGAAATAACATTCTTAGCTCTGTTCAGTACTCGCTTAATTTTACAAGAGCTTAGAGTTACAAAAAAGTTGCAAAGATCTGTACAGAGTGTACAGAGTGCCGTGGACCCTGACCCAGTACCCCTATTTCCAACTCATTAGTACCTTAGTGTGACATGTTTATCCAACTAAGGAACCAAGATGGATACATTGTTATTAACTAAAGTCCACACTTTATTAGAATTTCCCTAGTGTTCCCCTAACATCCTTTTTCTGTCCCAGTCTCCTCTGGGCTGTGACATTTCTCAGACGTCGCTGGGTTTTGATACCTTGAAAGTTTTGAGGAGGACTGGTCAGGTGTTTTGTCCCTCAATTTGTTAGTCTGTTTGTTTTCTGATGTTTTCTTATGGTTGGTCTGGAGTTATGGGGTTTGGGGCGGAAGACCCAGACAGAGATAAAAATGCCATTCTCCTCAGGTCACATCAAGGATACACACCATCAACGGGACTTACGACAAACGATTTTACCCTTGATCACCTGGCCAGTATCGTCTTTTTTTTCTTGCTGCGTTGGGTCTTCGTTGCGTGTGGGCTTCTGTAGTTGTGGCACGGGGGCTCAGTAGTTCTGGCTCCCAGGATCTAGAGTGCAGGCTCAGTAGTTGTGGCCCACGGGCTTAGTTGATCTGCGGCACCTGGGATCTTCCCGGACCAGGGCTTGAACCTGTGTCCCCTGCATTGGCAGGCGGATTCTTTTCTTTTCTTTTTTTCTTTTGCAACCAAAACGTTAATCCCAAGGATTCTCACAAAACATATTACAAATGACAGCATGAAAAAAAAAATTGCACAGTAACTCAAAGTTCAGCTCTACAATATACTCTTAATCTGGCAGGACATTGGTATCTTGATAATCTCAAATTTCCAAAAAATATTACAAAGAGCTATGTATTCATGTACAGCAATCACAGAGGGGACGTATGACCTAACTCAAAGGTAAACTAACTTCCTTGAAACTTCTTAGATTTTAAACTCCCTGGACAATCTCTTGTCCGGTGTGAAGACTAGTGGAATTTTTAAACCTCTAATCTAGGGTAAGGGTGCGGCTTTCATTTTTACCTGCTGGCTTGGGTTCACAGCACCTTTTAAAGACTGCTTGCTTAACTACAGCTGCATACCACATCCCAGCTACAGAAAGTCTTTTCAATGTTTGCCAGTGTTGTTTCCATAATAGTAAACATCACACTTTAGGTGGGCAGGAGTTAGAGTTTTATTATCAGTCTAGGCAAGACCAAAAATTCAAAGCAAGTTCAATTTTGCTTAAGGGAACATTGTAAGGTAACAATTCTTCATATTACATGCCTCACAGGACCCATTTCAAACCATAGAGAATGACACCTTTATGTGTCACTGTCCCAAGAGACAAACAAATGTGAACAACTAAAACATTTAAAAAGTGCACCAAGCTTCGGAAGTCTCAAACAAAACTTGAATTTTCTGTACATACTCCTGCCAAATGAAGTTATTGCCTGTACACCACTCCTCTTGCAAAGTGGTCTTCTATTTCCTTTCATCTGACCTAGATCGGCTAGGAGACCTAGAGAAAGATCAGGACGGCTTGTGATTTCTCTCTTGGGACAGGGATCTCTCTCTTCTCCTATATCTAGAAAGGGACCTGCTCTGGCTGACGGAGAAGGCTCTCCATCTTGGAGATGTGCGGGAGGTGGAGGACTCCTCCTCCCATAATCATCTCGAGGGCGACGACCCCAAGAAGGAGGCGGTCACGATTTCGACTTCTCTTTTCCCCATTCGACAGGTCCACTCTTACTCGGCAGCCACATAGTGTTCTCCCATCTAGTTCTCGGACAGCATCGGCTGCATCTTGGGGATCTTCACATTCAACGAGAGCGAAGCCGGGAGGGTTTTTAGCACCCCACACACTTCAGAGTGGTCCATAATAGCCTAAAGCTCGTTCCAATTCAGCCTTGTTACCACTGTTTCCAAGATTCCCTACATAAACTTTACAGTCCAACGGACAGGAATCACGTTGCAAGACCCTCGTGGCTCCTGGGTTTCACGGGCCACAGGGTGGTCCCGGGCCTCTAGAATCTGGTAGCTGAATCTGCTCGCACAAGCTGTCCTGTGGGGATGCGTTTTCCCCTATGTGTCCAGCCCGGGGCCCTGCTCTCTTGGCCTGGCCTCCCGGGTGAGAGGGTGAACCCCAGCTCCCTGGAGCAGACACTCAGAGCCCTGGTGACCGGACTCACGGCTGACGGGGCTGGAGCGGCGGCTGGACACGTGTGGCCAGCCTGGTGGTGTTTGGCCCCGTCTGCAGTTCCAGTTCCAGCTGAGAAAGAGCCTCCCTGTGTTACTTTCTCCTGGTTGTGTAAGGATCCCCGGTGTCATTTGACAGAAATGTAGACGGTGTGTTCTTTCTCTCTTTTCTCCCTGCTTCCTCTCCTCCCTCGCTGCCTCCCTCTCTCCCTGTACCTCTTTCCCTGTTCCGCTCTCCCTCTACCTCTTTCCCACTCCCTCTCTCGCTCTCCCTCTGTCTCTTCCTCTCTCCCTCCCTCTCTCCCTCTCCCTCCCTCTCCCTCTCTCTTTCCTCTCCCTATCTCCCTCTCTCCTCTCTCCCTCTTCCCTCTTCCTCTCCCTCTTCCCTCTGCCTCTTTCCTCTGCCTCTTTCCTCTCCCTCTTCCCTCTCCTCTTTCCCTCTCCTTCTCTCCCTCCCCCTCTCTCCCTCTCCCTCTCTCCCCCCTCTCTCTCCCTCTTCCTCTCTCCCTCTCCCCTGTCTCTGCCTCTCCCTCCGTCTCTCCCTCTGGGAGGGAGTGAGGGAGATGGAGAGATGGAGGGAGCGGGAGAGTTGGAGGGAGAGGGAGAGGGAGAGGGAGAAGAGGGAGGAGAGGGAGGGAGAAGACGTCTCTCCCTCCCTCCCTCCCTCTGCCTCCCTCCCTCTCCTCCCTTTCCCTCTCCCTCCGTCTCTCCGTCTCCCTCACTCCCTCTCAGAGAGGGAGAGACGGAGGGAGAGGCAAAGACAAGGGAGAGGGGGAGAGGGGGAGAGGGAGAGAGGGAGGGGGAGAGAGAGGGGGGAGAGAGGGAGAGCTCTCTTCCTCCCTCCTTCTCCCTCTCTCCTCCTTCTCTCCCTCTCTCCCTCACCCTCTCTCCCTCTCCCTCCCTCCATCACTTTCCCTCCTTCTCCCTCTCTCCCTCCCAGAGAGGGAGAGACAGAGGGAGAGGGAGAGGGGGGAGACAGGGACACGGAGAGGGAGGGAGGGAGGGAGGGAGACAGAGAGGGAAGCAGGCACCCTCTCGCCTTCTCCCTCTCCCTACCTCCTTCTCCGACTCCCCCTCTCCTCTCCCTCTGTCTCTCCCTCTCCCTCCCTCCCTCCCTCTAGGAGAGGGAGAGGGAGAGAGAGAGAGGGAGGGGAAGGGAGACGGAGAGGGAGAGACGTCTCGCCCTCCTTCCCTCTCCCTCCCTCGCCCTTTCCCTTCCTCTCTCCCTCTCCCTCCCTCTGTCTCACCCTCTCCCTCCCTCTGTCTCTCCCTCTCCCTCCCTCTGTCTCTCCCTCTCCCTCACTCCCTCCCAGAGAGGGAGAGATGGAGGGAGAGGGAGAGACGAGGGAGAGGGGGAGAGGGAGAGAGGGAGGGGGGAGAGAGGGAGAGGGAAGAGGGAGAGTGGGAGAGAGGGAGAGAAGGAGGAGAGAGGGAAAGGGAGGAAGAGACCTCTCTCTTTCTCCCTCTCTCCGTCTCTCCCTCTCTCCCCCTCTCTCTCCCTCTCCCTCTCTCCCTCTTCCCTCTCTGCCTCTTCCCTCTGCTTCTTTCCTCTGCCTCTTTCCTCTCCCTCTTCCCTCTCCTCTTTCCCTCTCCTTCTCTCCCTCCCCTCTCCCTCTGGGAGGGAGTGAGGGAGATGGAGAGATGGAGGGAGCGGGAGAGTTAGACGGAGAGGGAGAAGGAGAGGGAGAAGAGGGAGGAAAGGGAGGGAGGAAACGTCTCTCCCTCCCTCCCTCCCTCTCCTCCCTTTCCCTCTCCCTCCGTCTCTCCGTCTCCCTCACTCCCTCTCAGAGAGGGAGAGACGGAGGGAGAGGCAAAGACAAGGGAGAGGGGGAGAGGGAGAGAGGGAGGGGGAGAGAGAGGGGGGAGAGAGGGAGAGCTCTCTTCCTCCCTCCCTCTCCCTCTCCCCTCCTTCTCTCCCTCTCCCTCCCTCCATCACTTTCCCTCCTTCTCCCTCTCCCTCTCTCCCTCCCAGAGAGGGAGAGACAGAGGGAGAGGGAGAGGGGGGAGACAGGGACACGGAGAGGGAGGGAGGGAGGGAGGGAGACAGAGAGGGAAGCAGGCACCCTCTCGCCTTCTCCCTCTCCCTACCTCCTTCTCCGACTCCCCCTCTCCTCTCCCTCTGTCTCTCCCTCTCCCTCCCTCCCTCTAGGAGAGGGAGAGGGAGAGGAAGGGAGGGAGAGGGAGAGAGGGAGGGGGAGGGAGACGGAGAGGGAGAGACGGAGAGACGTCTCGTCCTCCTTCCCTCTCCCTCCCTCGCCCTTTCCCTTCCTCTCTCCCTCTCCCTCCCTCTGTCTCACCCTCTCCCTCCCTCTGTCTCTCCCTCTCCCTCACTCCCTCCCAGAGAGGGAGAGATGGAGGGAGAGGGAGAGACGAGGGAGAGGGGGAGAGGGAGAGAGGGAGGGGGGAGGGAGGGAGAGGGAAGAGGGAGAGTGGGAGAGAGGGAGAGAAGGAGGAGAGAGGGAAAGGGAGGAAGAGACCTCTCTCTCTCTCCCTCTCTCCGTCTCTCCCTCTCTCCCCCTCTCTCTCCCTCTCCCTCTCTCCCTCTCCCTTGTCTCTGCCTCTTCGTCTCTCTGTCTCTGGGAGGGAGTGAGGGAGATGGAGAGACGGAGGGAGAGGGAGGAGAGGGAGCGAGGAAGAGGGAGAGAGGGAGGGAGAGAGGGAGAGAGGGATAGAGGGAGGGAGGGAGAGATGTCTTTGTCTTTCCCTCCCTCCATCACTCTCTCCCTCTTCCCCCTCCCTCTCCTGCTCCCTGTCCCTCTCCCTCCCTCTATCCCTCTCTCCCTCTCCCCCCTCCCTCTCCTGCTCCCTGTCCCTCTCCCTCCACCTCCTTCCCTCTCTGGAGAGGGAAGGAGGTGGAGGGAGAGGGTGAGGGAGAGGGAGCACGAGAGGGAGAGAGGGAGAGGGAAAGAGGTATAGGAAGAGCGGAACAGGGAAACAGGGACAGGGAAAGGGGGACAGGGAGAGAGGGAGAGGGAAAGAGGGAGAGGGAGAGCAGAGCAGGGAAACAGGGACAGGGAAAGAGGGAGGCAGAGAGGGAGATGGAAACGGGGAAAGGGAGGGGGGACGGATAGAGGGAGAGGGAGAGAGGGACAGGGAAAGAGAGACAGGGATGGAGGGAGGGAGAGAGGGACAGGACAGGGCAAGAGGGACAGGGAGAGAGGGAGGGAGAGAGGGAGGGAGAGAGGCAGAGGGAGAGATGGAGGGAGAGTGAGAGGCAGGGAGGTAGAGGGAGGGAGGGAGGGAGGGAGACAGAGAGGGAGACAGGGAGAAGGGCTGATGGGGGCTCCCTCCCCCTCCCATCCTCTGCCCACTGCTTTCTCTTTTTTCTGCTTCAACAAACACCAGGCGCCTTTCAGATCAGCCCTGAAGTCAACGTTGATGCTTGGGACGGCCTGACCTCCCCGCTGCCTTCCAGCCCAGGACCACAGCTGGGAGATGAAGTCTGCGGGGCCCTGGGGGGGGGCGGCGGCGGCGGAGGTGGTGGAGGCAGGCACCTCCTCTGACGCCCAATCTCTCCTCGTTTACGAGGCAGCCGCCAGCTCCCCTCCCTGACTCCCCAAGATTTGGGGCCATTTTAATATGTGTCGATAATGCCATGAGCTACTATTTAACTTTTCCACGAGGACCCATCTCCCGAAATGCAGTGGTTTTCAGGCTTGGCTGCACTAGAGAACCCCCAGGGAAAGGAGAGACGTCTGTACCTCCCTCTCTCTCCCTCTCCCTCCGTATCTCCTTCTGGCTCTCTCCCTCTCCTTCTGGGGTGATGCCCGATGAGCTCAGATTCGCAGATGTTCCCCCCATCCCCTCTCTGTGCCTTGCGTGGGGCCTGGGCCTTCTCACTGTGGCCCGGGAACAGCCTCGACATTCAGACATCGGTTCCTGCAAGGACACTTGCGTTTGGTCCATACCGCATGTGGCTGCAGTCTGTGCTTCTCCCGTTTAGCATCTTCAGTAGATGGGGGCTGTGCATGAGCCCTTCATCTTCCCCGCAGACACCACTGGTGCTTGCTCGGCCTCGCGGGTGATGTCCACGGGGGACAGACCTGTGTCCCCACCTTCTTGGGCTGCAGACAGGCCACGTTGGTCCTGTGGTGACTGGGGGCTCCCAGGAGAACCCCACCGCAGACCCAGAGAGGTGGCCCCAGAGAAGGTGGCGTACGCCTGGGGCCAGGCCTCACCAGCCAACCACGGGGCACCTGCAGCAACAGGTCTCTCGCCGTCCAGGGGCTGGGTGTTCGGGCGCCGTGGGGATGAGCTGCTGTCTGCACGGCAGCCAAGTTTGTATTGTTGAGCCCGGGGAGGCCCCTGGGTGGCTCCTGGAGAGCCTGGTCACATTTCTTCCTGCCCTTGGCCTTAGAGCTCATCATGGTTCACGCCGTTTCTGGTTCCAAAAGGACCTGTGTTCATAAAGACCACATGTTAGGACAGCACCAAAGTGTCTAGAAATCCAGGCCAGGAGGAGGAGGGAGGGGGTTTGGCTGTGCCCGCCAGTGGCCTGAGAGCCCTCCCACCCACAGAGACCTGGCCCGGGGCCTGTGGGGAGGGCGTGGCCCACGGTCCCCAGCGCTGGCTGTCTCTGGGTTCCAGGAGAACTGCGCGATCCTCGGGGAGCTGGTAAGGCTGCAGGCTCAGAAGTCCCGCCTGCTGGGATTCAGCACGCGTGCCGACTCTGTGCTGGAGATGAACATGGCCAAGACCAGCCAGGTGGTGGCCACTTTCCTAGGTAACCCCGCCTCCCCGAGTCCCAGTGGGGACGGGGGTCAGGTGGACCTTGACTGGACGTGGTGCTGCCTGAGACCCCACTGTGTCAGCCCTTGGGGGTCGCCTTCCCCAACCCTTCATTCTGCCTCGAGGGGCGTGGGGTGGGGGGCGGCTGGGCGGCTGCCACAGGGACATAGCTGAGCCTCTCCCCTCCGCCCGCAGATGAGCTGGCCCAGAAGCTGAAGCCCCTCGGGGAGCAGGAGCGGCCGTGATCCTGGAGCTAAAGAAGGCTGAGTGCCAGAGGCGGGGCCTGCACTTTGACGGGCCCATCAACGTCTAGGACCTGCGCTACTACATGAACCAGGGGGAGGAGACGCGCTACCACGTGGACCAGTACCTGCTCAATGAGTCCTTCCCCATGCAGGTGGTCACGCGCGGGCGGCTGGGCATCTCCCAGGAGCTGCTGGGGCTGACCTTCGACCTGGAGGAAGGCGCCAACATGCGTCACGAAGATGAAGATGTGAGGCTCTACACGGTCCGGGACGCGGCCTCGGGCAAGGTCATCCATCAGCAAGTTCTACCTGGACCTCTACCCTCGGTGCATGCGTGGGAGAACCTGTCGGCCGTGGGCCGGGGCTCCTCTGTGGTAGCGGGGCCTCACCCGCGTCCCTCCCCAGGGAAGGGAAGTCCGGGCACATGGCCTGCTTTGGCCTGCAGCCGGGCTGCCTGCAGCAGGACGGGAGGCGCCAGATTGCCATCGCGGCCATGGTGGCCAACTTCACCAAGCCTACGCCCAACCCGCCCTCCCTGTTCCAGCATGATGAGCTGGAGACCTACTTCCATGAGTTCTGGCAAGCGATGCACCAGCTCCGCTCCCAGGAGGGTGCGGGCGAGGGGCTGAAGGCAGGGGGCGGGGAGGGCCCGGGCTCTCCCGTGGTCCTCAGGCAGGCCCTCGCCACGGGATTCTTCCGCTGATGTCACCCCGCACGAGGAGACGCCCTCGGTGTCAGTTTCCATCATCAAACCCCACGCACTGGGCGCGTAAACAACGGAAGTGGATGTCCTCGAGACTCTGGAGGCTGGAAGTCCCAGATCAAGGAGTCAGGACTGGTTCCCTGCATGTTAAATACAGGTATTCAAGAGTTGCCTTTAAAAAAGACAAAATAGAAGAAAGGAACGTTGCATGCAAGGCTGGTGAGTGATGAGTGATGAGAACCAGAGGTTAGGCTCTGGGGCCGGGAGCACCACGCCCTGTGAGGCCCTGGGGCTGCTGCCAGTCTCGGTGGAGGCTCAGCAAGTCCCAGTGACTTCCCAATGTGGGGGGGGTCCCCAGCTGAGCGTCTGGGCCCAGGACCCAGTGCTCGTTCAGTCTTCCTGCAGTCAGCCCTTCGTCCTGAGAGCGATGCTCTCACAGACTGCAACCGGAGCGCGTGGGGACACTTTACTGAGCTGTGCAGCCGTCACTACTGCCCTGTTCTGGAACATTTCCCTCACCCCAAAAAGGTCCCTCACGCCCTTAGTTATCATTCCCTCCCCTCCCCTGTCCCTGACAACCAGGAACCCACTCTGACTCTGTGGATCTACCTGTTCTGGACGTTTCCCCTCAGTGGGGTCACACCCTGTGTGTCCTTCTGTGTCTGACTTCTCTCGCTGAGCACCGTGTTCTCACGGTGCATCCACGTGGCAGCGAGTGGCAGGGCTTCACACCTTTGCGTGGTCGAGGGCCGGAAAAAAGACAAACGAAAAGAAGGGCACGTTGCCTGCGACTCTGGTGACAGCCGGGGATGAGAACCAGAGGGTAGGCTCTGGGGCCGGGAGCGCCGCGCCCTGTGAAGCCCTGGCGCTGCTGCCAGTCTCGGCGGGGCACGAGCAGCGCCGTCCCCCAGGAGCTGCTGGACAAGCTCATCAAGTCCCGGCTGGCCAACCCCCGTGCGGCCGGGCCGAGGGAAAGGAAAGGGGCTCCCGGACCGCCCGGCTGGAAAGCGCGGCCTGGACACAGTGCCAGCGCCCCCGTCTCCTTCCTCCCGCCCTCCAGGCCTCTTCAACCTGCGCCAGATCGTCCTGGCCAAGGTGGACCAGGCCCTGCACACGCAGACGCCCTCGGACCCGGCCTAGGACAATGCCCGCCTCTGCCAGGAGATCCTCGGGGTCCCAGCCACGCCAGGTAGCCAAGCGCACGCCGGGCCCACCTTAGCGGTCAGTTGGCGGCTACTGCCCAGGTCAAGAGGATCCTCTGGTGGTGTGTGAAGGGGGACCGACTGACGGGCTCTGGTCGAGGCTCGCTGACCTCTGGCCTCTTCCTGCCTGGGTTCCTGGGCTGGTCCCTCCAGCTGTGGCCCGCGGAGTCCGAGGGTGGGCTGGGCGTATCTGCACGTGCTTTCTGGAGAGCCTGGAAGAGGCAGGAGAGGGCTTCATACCCCGGACGGAACGCGTCGACGAGGTTTGCCCGTGCGTGTCGGTGCGGAGACGCAGTTCACTCCCTCGTGAGCGCTTTAACCCGCGCTCTCCCCGTGCTGGAGGGCGAGCCCTGACTCATCCCTCGGAGCCTCGGGCAGCTGTCCCTGTAAGAGGCTTAGGGGTGAACCCTCGTGAGCTTCAGCAGAAAGTCGGCAAAGATTGATTTGTGTCCCTCCACTGAGTTGCCCGCAAGGTCCCCGTTTTCTAGAAGTGTTGGGCCAATACTCCCTCTAGTGGCAGGGGACTCAGACAGGGCTGCTTTGAGGCCCCAAGCTCTGGGCTCTGGGGAAGGGGCACGGAGCGGCCAGGGGGCCGGGCAGGAGCCTCTCCACGTGTGTCCCAGGGACCCACCTGCCTGCGACCTTCGGCCACCTGGCAGGAAGCTACGACGCCCAGTCCTATGGCTACCTGTGCAGCGAGGTGTACTCCGCGGACACGGTCCACACACTCGTTTCAAGCAGGAGGGCGTCCTGAGTGGCAAGGTGAGAGGCCGGCCTGCCGTGCAGACCAACACGGAGGTCCTTGGCCTGGGCCTAGATGCTTGTGCCGCCCGCCTGGGCCTGCCAGGCTCTGAGGGCCCTGCCCAGAACCCCCTGCTCCCCTGCCCTTTGTTGAGTCACAGCAGAGGTGGCCACACCCACACCCTCCGTGAAGGGGGTGCTCCACCCTCCTGCAGCCCCGCCCCCTCTCCTCAGGTTGCCATGGACTACAGAAGCTGCATTCTGAGGCCAGGGGGCTCCGAGGATGCCAAGGGCATGGTGAAGCTCTTCCTGGGTTGTGACCCCATGCAGGACGCCTTCCTCCTGAGCAAAGGGCTGCAGGTTGAGGGCTGCAAGCCGCCGGCCTGCTGACGGCACGGGGTTTTGCCCCCCCGGGCGGGCCGGGTGCCTTAGCGCCCCGTCGGGGCGGGGGAGGGGCCGTGTGTCCTCCCAGCCCCCTAGTCCCCGGCGGCCGGCCTAGGCCAAAAGTCTCCACCTGGAAGTGTCTGGAAAGCCTGGCATCAAGGCTCCCCCTTGTTGCACTAATGCAATCCCTTCCTGGGGAGCTTTCCTGGTAACAAAACGGTTCTTTGAAAACGCAGCCATTAATAAAAAAGACTCTACTCCTGGTCTCTGCCTGCCGTCCCTTCCACCACAGGAGTGGCATGGGGGCCGTCACACTGGGGGGAGTTCTGACCTTGGTCGGGGATCAGCCCTGGGGCCGTGGTGACGCGTCTGGGTCACTGGGAGACGGCTGAGCTGTGGGGTGAGTTCAGACGGGGATGGTGCCCCGCACCCCGACCGGGCAGGCTCTCCAGTGAGGGGGTGTCAGTTTCCTGCCGGCCTCTCGCCCATCACTGTTTGGCATCTCGGGGGCTGTGACTGGCTGGAGCTGGTTCTGGCGGTGGGCACAGCTGCGGGAAGCCCGGCTGTGGCTGTCCCTGTCCCCGTGTCCTGTCCTCCTGCTCACGGCCAGCCGGCTGGCTCCCTCTGGTCATCGGCAGCTGCTGAAGTCTGGACCACAGCAAGGGGCCGCCTTCCTGGGTCCTAGCAATTCTTCCCAAAGGCCTTAGGGAAGTGTTTTGGTGGCAGTAGGAATTCAGAGAGGGTGCTGCACCACTGGAGCGGTAGGGTGGCTCTGGACCGTCCCGTGTGTCCTTCCCTGGCCTTTGAGCTCCTTGGGAGCCCTGCCTCCACAAAGGACGCCAGGCAGCGGAACGAGGGCGCGGGCGGCGCCCCGACCTTCTCCCCGTGGCCCAGGCGGGCAGGCCGTGCCACGCTCTGTCCTCCCCTCAGCCTGCCCGCCCGTTCTGTTGTTATTTTACCGAAGAGGACACAGACATTCAGAGAGGCTAGGGTCCATGCCTGAGGTCTCATATCCAGTAAGTGTCAGAGCCGGGGTTTGAACCCAGACAGCCTGTCCCGGAGACCACGCCCTAACCTCTACACAAACCACCTCCTGGTTCCCTTTATTAGCACAAGACTCATTTCCCTGACAAGCCCAGGCCCCATAAAGGCAACCCTGCCTCCCCCACGTGACCAACCCTTGCCAACTACTCACCCCAGTGGCAGAGGGACGAGCCACACAGGGGACCCGCCCATCTTGGCCATGGGGACACAGACACCCACTCACACCCAGAAGGACCTCCTCTTTACCTTAGGCCACACGCCCATGCCGAAGGAGCTGCTGTCTGCCAGCTGGTGCAGGTACAGTTCTGTCCTGGAAACAGAGAAGGGACCAGAAGTAAGGGAGGACCCACCCACACCAGTGGCCTGGCAGGGCAGGTGGGCATCATGGCACGGGGCTCCACAGAGTGCCCCAGGTGGCCCCGGGGTCTGCCTCAGGCCCTGGCCCTGCCTCCCGAATATTCCTCACTTGCTGCCCTCAATGGGCCCTTCTTAAGTGAAGGCCTTCCAGAAGCTTCCTTACTCCTCAGTTACCCTGCTCTGAAAACTGGGAGTTTCCTCCCTAATCTGCCCTCTCTCCAAAGGGTAAGGTGCCCCTCTGGCCTTAGCCAGGAGGCTCAGGACAGGTTGGGCCTGCCCTTCAGACGGGGGTGGAAGGCAGGAGACAAATGATGGGGGACGCAGAGGCAAATTGAAAATTATCACCCCTCGCCTGGGGTGAGCACTCCCTGGAGCTTCACTAGATAGAACCTTACTCATTCGTTCAACAGATGAGGAAACCAAGGCTCAGAGACAGGGAGCCACATGTCCAAGAATTCCCAGGAGTCAGCGAGGGGCAGAGATGACTCCCTGGGCCACCTCCCCCAGAAGGCCCTCCCAGATGAGCCTTGTGGCTTCTCTGCTGTTCCACCTGGTGCCTCCTCGCCCTGAGCTACCTCAGGTGCACCCAAGGCTCTCACAGAGTTTAGGAGCTTCTGGAAGATTTGGGGTCTGCTGTTCCTTGCCCACCTCCCACGCTGCTGTCAGAACCTGTACCAAAATGTCACCGTCACAGCAGACACCCACCACCACCCCCCAGCGTGTATAAAGAGCCATATGTGAATTATCTCACTTAATCCTGTAAGGTCAGCAGTCAAGGTACTATTTCCACTTTACAGAGGAAGAAACGGAGGTTCAGAGCAGGTGACACCTGGCCAGGTTCACCCAGCCCAGGAGCAGTACCAGGCAGCAAGAATCAGAGGCCAGATTCCTAACCACTGGGCTCCACTGCCTCTCACCTCTGGGCAGAGGCAGGGCTGGGGCCCTGGAGAGCGGAGGCCCTTTGTCTCACTGCCCTCGGCTGTCCCTGCTCAGCCCAGTCGCTCACCTGAGAGCCAGGTCCAATCCGGATAGCATCTGGGAGAAAACCTCGAAACTGCCTTCCCCTTCCAGCTGCCGGGCCACGTGGCTCTTCTCCAACAGCATCGTCTGCCAGGGGAGAGGACAGGCGCCGGTCAGCACGAGGCCCCGCTAGGCTGCCCGCACACCCCCACCAACCCCCAGGCCCACTCTTCGAGGCAGCACCTCAGGCCCCAACTTGGCTGGACGCCTCCAAATCAAAACGTGCCAGGCCTTTGTCTCACTGATTCAGCGTCCACGCAGGCAATCAACGAATGCAACGGGCTCATTCCGATGAAGGAATCCAAGGGTACTAACAATTAACCCAGAGCCGCCCTCCAACACACTCTTATGCAACCGAAGCCCTTAATAACTTGACCCACATGGTGATGCACGGTAGACTTTCAGGGCCGGGACAGAAAGGGATTTATCGTGCACCAGCGAGTCTGGGTATTCTCCTAGCTCCGCATACAAACAACCCTTCTAATAACCTAATCCTGTTTTCTGTTCAAACAGAATGTTGGCGGGGGCGGGGCGGGGGGGGGAAGGGGAGGAGCCAGGTGATTTCAGAGAGAGGAACAAACAGGCCATGTGCCTGTCACACACGGGCTGCCGCAGAAGGCCAGCGAGCGCCTGTTTAATTTCAGCTTACGCTTTTAAGACCCAGCTAATGAGCGGCTGAATTATGTATCTACTCATGAATATTTCATCCCTGTGATACTCCGAGGCACAGACGAGCTGGCCTGCTCCGGGAGGAGATGTCTGGGCACTGAGTGAGGTGGGGAGGAGCTGGCCTTGGCCTGGGGAGCGATGACCATTTAGACACATTCCAGGGTCCCAGCTGGAGGCGTGGGCCCTGCTGAGTGGGGCTGAGGCTACTGCAGCCCCAAAGAGCCCCCTCTCCCTCCCACCCAGAGGCCTCACCTGGAGCTGGGCGGCCGTGACTCGGCCTGTGGCGTTCAAGTCCAGTGACATCACCATGGAGCACCGGGTGGCACGGCGGCTGTGGCCGGTGAACAATGGAGCCAAAGGCCCGGAGGACAGTGAAGGTGGCTCGAATCTTCTCCACTGGTGGGGCACAGACAGGGCATCACCCGTGGCCCGGGTGCTGCCACCCCCACCTCTCACAGGACCCCATTCTGGCCCCAGGCCCCAGCAGGGGCCCCTCCACTCCCCCAACTCAGCTCTAAGCCACACCTCTTCCGCTGCTGGGCTGGCCCTGTGCTGCAAGCAGGGGCGCGGGGTGAGCAAGAGTGAGCCCAGAAGGGGAGATACACACACCTAGGATTGGTACGATCTGAGTGACAAGGGCTGCCCTAGGGCCTCCTGGGCCTGGTGGAGTCTAGGAGGAGGGCAGAGCATTAACATTCTTGGACCTGCTGTCGGGGAACGCCCATCACAGCCAGCTCAAAAAGCCCAGCAGTCCCAAGCTTTTTAACATAACTATTTAACAAGCACCCACTATGTGCTAGGCACCTGGATACAGCCTAGCCTGACTCCCACTCCCCCAACACACACTTTCAGCAGATCTACATTCTGGGAGGGCCTCTCCTTGCTGTATCCCCAGCTCCTCACAGGGCTCTAACCTGGGCCAGGTGCAGAACAGGTGATCAATAAAGCATTGGAATAAGCCCAGTGGAGAAGCAGGATAGTACAATGGTTAAACAAGCTTGAATATGGCCTCTCCCCGTTGTTAGTCACCTGATTTGGAGCGAATAAATTAACCTCCCTGTGCCTCAGATACCCCATCTATAAGATGGGGGTAATAATAGTACTTACTTACCTCATGTGGTTGCCACAAAGACTAAAAGATTTAATAATGTAAAGTGCTCAGAACATGCTCCAAATGTGGTGGTGTTAGTATTGTTTGTTATTATTAGAAAAGCAATACTGCCTGGGCCATATATTCTCAGCAGGGGGAATACTGCCCCCAAGAGGGCAGAAACTGATTCTTGAGGATGGGGGCAGTTTTCCTTTCTTATGTATAGAATAGAGCACAGTTACATACACACACACACACACACACACACGTCTGTGTGTGTCTGTATATATATACACACATACACACACACTGCATAAACAAATATATGGTGAATCTATGGCATTAACTTTTCATGGTGGGAGACGATTAGGAGAAAGAACAACTAAAAAGGCTCCTCAGAGGGGCAACAATACATTGAGGACACTGGCCCAGGGGTAACAGCTCTGGAGCCAAACTGTCTGTGTTTGAATCTCGGTGCTAGGATGTATGAGCTGTGTGGCCTTGGGCAAGCTGGTTAACCTCCCTGCGTTTTAATGGCCTCATCTATAAAATTCAAATAATAATAATGTCTACCTTATAGGGATGTTTTAAATAATAAATAAGTTAACCTGCTTGGAATAGAGCCTGGCGCGTAAGTCCTCAGCAAGCATTTACCACGATCCCCATCAATATTGTAATTATTATCACCAACTGACACTATTTTTTATTGAAGTATAGTTGATTTACAATGTTGAAACTCTTTCTTTAATGCCCAGCTCAAACATCATTTCCTCAAGGAAGCCCCCCGGCCCCTTCTCTGTGCTCCCTCCGCCTCTCCCCTCCCCAGCTCGGCCAGCAAGCGGTGCAGAGCATTGGAGTCTGGCACAGATGTGCAGCTGAGTCTCCCTTCCGGCTGTCAGTGCCTCCTTGTCTTTGTTTTTACTTATCGGGTCCTCTGCACAGTCCAGTGGGCTGTGCGCTGCACAAGGACACCACACCTAAGGGCACAGCATTTATATCAGATAGCCATAGGCCTGTATACTTATTAGGATGATGGCCCAGAACGTGGTGGTCAAGTGTTTGGTTCTAACAATGTCAATGCGTGACGACGGTTCCACATGTGGCAGTGAGTGTCTTAGGCAAGGAGTACCTGTTTCTAATTCACACAAAAGTACCCAACAGACTAGGGGTGGCCCTGCCCAGAAGCCAGCACAGGGTCTGCACACAGGTGCTCAGTGAACGCTAGCTGAGCAGATATAAGAAAGAGCCGCCCAGCACCCCCTCTGACTCTCCCTTCCCTTCCCCCACGCCACCGCCCCCACCACGTCCCAGCTGCACGTCACCTGGAGACCACTGTACCTGAGACCCTGCCATCCACACTGCCTGCCATCCCCACCAGGTGCTCCAGGACCTGCTCGCAGCAGGTGGTCTTGCCAGCACCGCTCTGGCCCAGGGCCACGATGCTCTGGTCCCTCTGCTGGCTCAGCAGAGCCCAGTACGCCCGCTGGGCCAGGGAGCCAACGTGGGCGGGTAGGCCATCCCAGCAGCTCCTGGGCACCTGCAGGAAGAGCGCCGGCATCAGCCTTCCCACCCAGCCGGGGCCCAGGGAGCACTCCACAATGCTCCAACCCGGCCTCAGGCCCAGATCCACGTCCATGCCTCCCATCCTACTCCAGCCTTGTCAGAGACGTCGTGCATTTTTCTGGGGAGAGCCCAGCCTGGAGATCTAGTCCTGCCACTGGCTCGCTGTGAGTCCTTGGGCAGCCTTGGACCCTGCTCTGAGCCTGGCCTCTTCTTCAGCCAATGAGAGGCTTGAACTAAAGCTGCATTAGCTCATGGGGCTCATCTCACTTGCTACACAAAGGACTGGATCGTACCTGTCTGAAATGAAGCAGGTGGATAAAATGGCTCAATTGATGAGTGACGTCTGCCATGGAAACAGAATGGGGCATGGGGGAATTGGCGGTACGTGTGCTATGTATTTGCTATAACAGATTTAGATACCGGAAGCCCCTTTGACTTCATTCATTCATCCATCCATACATTCATTCACTCAGTAAAAAAAAAAAAATTCATTGAGTGTCTACTACATAGCAGGCACTAACCCAGGCACTGGGGGCACAACACTACTCAAGGCGAATAAAGGAAATCTCTGCCAGCCGTGAGGAGATATCATTATACACCTATTAAGATGGCTAAAAAACCGGTTTTTAATTTTTTTTGACACACTACCAAGTTCTGGTTAAGATGCAGAGCAAGTGGAATTCTCCCACAATGCTACACAATACAGCCACTCTGGAGAACAGCTTGGCAGCCTCTTTTACAGTGATACGTACACTCGTCATACAACTGAGCAACCCCACTCCTAGGTATTTACCCAAGAGAAATGGACATTTGTGTTCACCAAAAAACCCTCTGTCACTGGTTATATTGAGTAGGTATTCAAAATCATCAACAACCTAGAAACAACCCAAATGTCCCTCAACTAAAGAACTAAGATAACCAACCACCCTGGTTTTAGCACTGAAAGTCCCATGTCCCAGAAAAACCATTCCCTCCCACGGAAACCAGGACAACTGGTCCCCCTCCGAACAGATAAACAAAGCTGTGCAATAAAATACAATAGAATAAAAGAACTAACGGCTCACAGCTGCAACAATATGGGTGAATCTCAAATGCGCTGTGCATTGTGATAAGTGGAAGAAGCCGATTCCAAAGGTTACACGCAGTACAATCCCATTTATATGACTTTTCAGAAAAGGCACAACTAGGGAAAAGGGACAAAAGAACAGATTAGTGGCTGCCCAGGGCGGGACATGGGGGAGGGGATGACCACAAGGGTATGGAGAACTTTTGGGGGTGATGGGAACTGTCCTGTAATTGACGGCAGAGACAGTTTCACAACTATACGTGTTTGTCAAAAACTTACAGAAGTGAACACTAAAAAGGGTGACATTAACTGTATGTAAATTATACCTTAATAAACCTGACTTAAGACAAAAAAAGCCCTGCCTGTAGAGCTTGCTTTCCTTTGGGAGAAGACAGATGATAAAAAACCAACTAATTAAATTATACTCAACGGGAGTCATTTGAAAGCCATGAGCTTGGATGAGATCACCAAGGAAGTGGGCGTTTAAAGAGGGAGACAGAAGAGGTGTAGGGATGGGGCACCCAGACTTGGAGAGATCAGGGACCAGCAAAGGAGGCTGAGAGGGAGGGCCAGCGGGACAGAAGGAAAACCAGGAGAGCGGAATTCCTGAGCTGCGGAAGGGAGTGATGGCAGGAGGAGGGAAGGACCAGCCCCTGAAGTGCTGCTGAGGGTCAAGTCAGAGGAGGCCGGAGAATTGTCCACTGGGCTTGGCAGCATGGAGGTCACTGTGACCTTGACAAATGTCTGCTTAGCGTGGTTTTCAGGGAGAACGGAAGAGGGCGGTGGAGGTAGTGAGGGCAGTAGAAAGGCACCAAAGGGAGCAGGGAAACGGGCCTGGCTGGAGGAGGACCTTGGAAGCCCAGGATGCTAAGCGGGTGACAAGTGGGCTAGCATCCACCCTCCCAGTGGCTTGGCAGGACCAGGGGCACAAACTCCGGTGTGGCGGCCCTCCCCCTCCCCGAACCCCCAGCCTGGGGCTAAGGAGCACCCCCAGTGCACTGTTGGCCTTTCCTACCCCGAGGCCCCCAGGAACAGCAATGAGTCCCCATCCTGACACAAATCAAAAGGCTCACAGACCTACTAGAGAATGGACCTGAGGATATGGGGAGGGGGAAGGGTAAGATGTGACAAAGTGAGACAGTGGCATGGACATATATACACTATCAAACGTCAAACAGAGAGCTAGTGGGAAGCAGCCGCAGAGCACAGGGAGATCAGCTTGGTGCTTTGTGACCACCTAGAGGGGTGGGATAGGGAGGGTGGGAGGGAGGGAGATGCAAGAGGGAAGAGATATGGGAACATACGTATATGTATAACTGATTCACTTTGTTACACAGCAGAAACTAACACACCATTGTAAAGCAAGTATACTCCAATAAAGATGTTAAAATAAATAAATAAATAAATAAAAAAGGCTCAGCAGGACCCCAAACCTGGCAAAGTAGGACAAGCCGCCACACTGGCTGGACACAGCCTAAGGGAACGCAGCGGGCAGGGGGTCCTGAGGTCCGAGCCTCGGAGCCACCTGCCGCTTTGGAAACATAAAGTTCAAGGGCCAGGCTATCCCAATCGTCAGCCTTCTCAGGCCTGCAGGGGAACAGGGAGGATTCTGCAGACCCAGGCCCCACAGTCACACACAGGTACCCCCTGCATGCTTGCACACGGGCATGCTCAAGGGCACACGCACCCAACAGCTGCAGAGGCCTCTGCACACAGGTGTGCCCATCTACACCCCACGCAGTCACAGCACACTCACCCCAAAAGAGGCCTGCACCCCCAGGCACGCACCCAGCTCCCAGCCACCCGGCAAGCCCAGACCCCCAGTGAGAGAGGCCCCCAGCCCTGCCTGGAGCCCTCCTAGCCCATCTTCAAGGAGGCCTCAGTCCCAGCCTCACCGCAGGTCTCTGCTCCCACCTGGTGGCCATTTGAGGAACCAGAGGGGACTCAGCCAAAGACAGAAGGAAGCTGTGGGTGTGGGAGGCAGCGTGACTTGAGGGGGACCCACGCCCACCGCAGGGTTACAGGGGCTTAGGGGGATCACGGGACTCAAGTTCCTCCTACCAGGTTGGGTCCCAATCCCCGCACTTTTAGGCTCTTTGACCCAGGCCGTGTAGCAGACGCCGCAATCGAGGACAGTCACGGTCGAGAGAACTGGGCTTGCGGAGAGACCTGTGACAAACACCCCTCCCAGGGGCCCCTAAGGAACCAGAGCAGGCTCTCGGGGCCTTGGGCTGCAGTAACAGAAGCACAGCCTGCCTGGCAACGGAGGGGAGAGTGCAGCGTCGCCCTTCCAGGCTAATGAGAACCTACTGTATAGCACAGGGAACTCTACTCAATGCCCTGTGGTGACCTAAATGGGAAGGAAATCCAAAAAAGAGGGGATATATGTATATGTATAGCTGATTCACTTTGCTGTACAGCAGAACTACGCTCAAATAAAATTAATTTTTAAAAAAGGTGCCTTTTGTTATGTTAATGAGGTGACTTTTGGAAAGCCAAATATATATGAGATGACCAAATATATATATATATATATATAATATTTTTTTTCCTTTCTAGATTACCAGTTTATTATAAAAAGATCTAACTCAGGAACAGCCATATGGAAGAGACGCACAGGGCAAGGTATGGGGAAAGGGGTGCAAAGCTTCCATGCTGTCCCACCTGGCACCTACCTGGGTACACCAATCCAGAAGCTCTCCAAACTCCATTCTTTTTTTTTTTTTTTTTTTAATAATTTTGAAGAACTTTTTTTAAAAATTATTTATTTATTTATTTATTTTAGTTGTGTTGGGTCTTCGTTTCTGTGCAAGGGCTTTCTCTAGTTGTGGCAAGCGGGGGCCACTCTTCATCGCGATGCGCGGGTCTCTCACCATCGCGGCCTCTCTTGTTGCGGAGCACAGGCTCCAGACGCGCAGGCTCAGCAGTTGTGGCTCACGGGCCCACTTGCTCCGTGTCATGTGGGATCTTCCCAGACCAGGGCTCGAGCCCGCGTCCCCTGCATTGGCAGGCAGACTCTCAACCACTGCGCCACCAGGGAAGCCCCAAACTCCATTCTTTTAATTTCACTGAAGCTTCGTTATGTAGACAGGATTAACTGATTCAACCTCAAGCCCCTCTCCCCTTCAAGGGGGTGGGGGGGAGGGTGGAAGAGACTGAAAGTTCCAATCCTCTAATTCTGGTTGGTTCCCCTGGCAACCAGCCCCTTCCTTAGGGGCTTTCCAAAAGTCACCTCATTAACACAAACTCAGGTGTGGTTGAAAGGGTTTTGTTATGAATATCAAAAGACACTCCTATCTGGAAATTCCACGGGGTTTAGAAGTTTTGTGCCAGGAATGAGGGACAAAGACCAAATATATATTTTATTATACCTACTGCCTAATACTAAATCTTACTGCTAATAAGGTAAGTACAATTAAAACGATAGTGAAATACCATTTTCACCTATCAAATTGGCCACATGGAAAAGTCTGATATTACTCTGTGTTGGTGAGGATACTGGGGAACAGGCAATCTCATACACTGCTAGTGCAAGTATGAAGGGCAGCATCTGCTGAAATTTTCAATGCATATTTCCTTTAATCCAGCAAGTCCACTTTTGTGGGCAATTCAGAACCCTCTCTAGAATAAGGGTCAGCAAATTTTTTTTTTCCAAAAAGGGCGAAAATGTAAATATTTTAAGGTTTGGGCCACGTGGGAGATGGCCAAATATATATTTTTGGTCTGAATGACCAAATATGTATTTTTCTTCATAAATCACAATATTGCACCCAGCTCAATAAAAATCTCCAAATGCTTTGCACATCAGCTGGCTTTGACAAGTCTTCACCTCTCCCCCCACCCCCTTCCTCTCTCCCTAAATCATGCTCTGAGTGTTTCTTGAAGAAATAGAAAAATCTTGGCTCCTCCAGCACATTGCCTCTCCACTCTCCATATTTGTGGTTGCCTCACTGACCCAGGTTGGCCACACGTCCCTTGCCAGCCACCTTACAGCCTGGTGAGATCCTGGACCTCCCAGATGGGCCTCCTGGCCTAGGGATGACCAGTAATATTTCTCTCAAATGCTAGCATCTACTGATCTGTAGTTGGGGACTGCCTGGAGTGTTGTATTGAGAAGGATCCTGAGCTATGGCTGAACTAGCAAGAAAGTGTGTGGTGATTGACTAGCAATGTCTGCCATGGGCGCAGGAATGGTTCGGAGTGGTGCCTGTGCCAAGTATTTGCCATTTCCAGCCTGGGGCTTCCCCTGCCACAGTGAGGCAAGAGGCTGGTCAGTCTTTTGCTGGGAGGCTCCCCTGACTGCTCCATCACAGGGCTGTCTTTCTACCCCTGCTCCCTTGCTACCTGGAGTTTTGCTGTCTAATACGGCAGCCACTAGCCACATGGGGCTATTTCAATTTAAATGAATTAAAATTAAATTAAAACCTCAGGGGCTTCCCTGGTGGCACAGTGGTTAAGAATCCGCCTGTCAATGCAGGGGACACGGGTTTAAGCCCTGGTCCGGGAAGATCCCACATGCCTCGGAGCAACTAAGCCCGTGCACTACAACTACTGAGCCTGCGCTCTAGAGCCGGTGAGCCACAACTACTGAAGCCCACGCACCACAACTACTGAAGCCCGCGTGCTACAGCCCGTGCTCTGCAACAAGAGAAGCTACCACAGTGAGAAGCCCTCACACCACAACGAAGAGCAGCCCCCGCTCGCCGCAACTAGAGAAAACCCGTGCACAGCAACGAAGACTCAACGCAGCCAAAAATAAATAAATAAATAAATAAATAATTTAAAAAACACACACGTAAGATGATTTTTTTTAAAAAAGATCTGTATGTAGAACACTGAGCACCTAAGGGCTCGATTATGGGCTGTTATCATTCAAACGGGACTGATACAGAACTTTTCAAAGCTTCTGCTTCTGAGGTTTACACGTGCTGCTATGCCTAAGCCGGAAACTGATCATCACCATCTTTACATCACTTTGTGAAGTCATAACAATGGTGTTATGCATCTAGGGTTTTACAGGCAGTCCCAATTTCACATATTTAACACATTCTCCTGCCAAGAACCAAATACTTTATTTCAAAAATAAAATTACACTTCAGAACATAATATGGTAACCAGAGCCGAACCTAAGCTCCCACAATAACAACCAGAAAACTGGACAAAGTATATGAAGTAACTGTTTTCAGACACAGAAGGGGCTAGAGTCCCTGAAAGAAGGGAAGCAAGCTAGGAGGACCCCAGGCTGCGTCAGCTCTTCGCCTGGAGGCACTTTCTGAAATGTGGTGCTGGGAGGGGGACCCAAGCAGACCATGGTGGTCCTGCCGAGGCAAAGGCACCAGGAGTTCACGGAAGACGAGGTGCCTGGAAACACCAGAAAAATAAATGAAATGAAGAGCTATATAGCTATTATAAGCCAGTGGTGATGACAACTTACTAGGATATACTCAATCCAAAAGAAGACTGGAGAAGAAAAAAGCAACAAGGAAACAAATAATACATACGAGATTTAAATCCAACTAAACTGGTAATTATTCAAGTGTAAATGGTCTAAATAGTCTAATTACAAGGCAGAGGTCAGAGAACAGACATACCATGCAAACACTAATATCAAGAAAGCTCGAGTGATTATAACAATATTAGACAAAGTAGACGTCAGAACAAATATATTATTACCAGGACAGACTTCTCATCATGATAAAAGTGGTAGATTCATCAAGATGACATAACAATCATAATGTGTGTGTACTGGGAATTCCCTGGCGGTAAGTGGTTAGGGGTCCATGCTTCCACTGCAGGGGGCACAGGTTCAATCTCTGGTCGGGGGACTAAGATCCCGCAAGCTGCATGGTACGACCAAAAAACAAAAAAATACCGTGTGTACCTATCACAGGAGATGCAACAATGCCTCTCCTAGGCACTTACCAAAGAGAAATGACAGCATTTGTTCACAACAAGACTTGATGAAAAATATCCATAGCAGCTTTACTCATAATTTCCCTGAACTGGAAACAACCCGATGTCCATGAAAAGTGAAGTGTGTTAATAAGTCCATACATTGGAATACTATTCAGCAATAAAAGAAACAAAAACCCCAACACAAGCAACATGATAATGAACCTCAAGGAAGAACATGGTGCTGAGGCAAAGGGGCCAGACCCAAAAGAGTGCATAGGATTTGATTCTATTGATAGGATGTTCTAGAAAAGGCAAATATAATCTATTGTGACTGGAAGCAGAAGCAGATCAGTGTTTGCCTGGGGCTGGGTGGGATGAGCTATTTAGAAACGGGCCCAGAGTGTACTTTTTAAAGTGATGGAAATGGTCCATATATGGATCGTGGTAACAGGTACGCGGGTGCACACTTTTGTCAAAACTCAAACTCTATACTTAAATTGGATGTATTTTATTGTGAGTGTTTTATACCTCAATAAAATTGCTTTTTAAAAGAACAAAAGCATACAGCATATTTATCAGTAAACAAAGAAAAATTAAGTAACAACTGGATCCTTAGACATGTGGTATCTCACGAGAAGGAAATCAGGCATATTCTGAAAGAGATAAGCTAAAAAGTAACACTAGAAGAAAAGGGCCCAAATCAATGTTCCCAATAAGCTATCCTATTTCAAGTTCTCTTCCATCACCAATTCTGAACCCACTTCTTGGTTTAAAAGTAGAAGCCACAAAACAAACCTAATTTCAATCTTCTGAAATAGTCATAGATTATATGGTAAGCAAATGAATTCTGAAAGAGCAAACTTTGAAGACAATGAATTAAAAAATAAAATCAAAGCAGTGAAATATTTCCAGTAAGGAAAAAAAAAAAGATTTCTTTGGAGAGTAAGTGCCTCTTACAAGGGAAGAAAGAATATGTGCTTCTTGAAGAAGCTGTCCTAGTTGCTCTCACTGTGTTCTACTGTTATAAACAGTCTCTTTGAGGGACTAAAGCAATTCTCTCTGCCCCCACCTCCATCCACACTTTGCTGGGATTTCTCTTGGAAACCACCAAATCACAAGAATCTTCTCTGTTCATCAGCGAGCAGAGTTGGGACAAAGCTCTGAACTCTAAGGCTGACCTAAAAGCATCACGCAGAACACAGAGCGGGTGTGACAATACTCTTCAGCAGACGGCCCACTGTGCAAAGCAAGCAAGTCACCTTAATTCCGAGATGCATGAACACAGTCATCGCCCTACACCCTCAGGCTCTTGCCTGAGCCTTTCTTTCACCTTCTGACCCCAGCTGAACCCAAGCACATGGTACCCTGCAAGCCCCTGTGCCTCCCACCCGCTTTTGTACCACAGCACAATTCACTGCAAATCTATCCTCCCATCTTCAGATGACTTCTCACCACCTCCACTGCTGGCCGCTGGTCCCAAAGCCGGGATCATCTCTTGCTGAGTGCTGCAGCATCTCCTGCTTCTTGCTTCCACAGCACCGAGACGATGCTGCATGAGCACTTGAGTCAGGGTGTGCCGCCCCAGTGCTCAAACTTTCCTGTGCCCCATCCCAGGACCAGTAAAAGTGGAGATCCTCGTGATTGCCTAAAAAGCCTCGCCAACCACCCCCCACCTGTCTCGCGGTCCCTCGCACTCAGCCCCTTGGCTGCAGCCACCTTGCTCTTCCTCCACCACGTGGTTCCAGTCTTAGGGTCTCTGCCCTGCTGAGCCCTCTGCCTGGACCCACTTCCCCCCAGTACACAGGGGCTCAGCCCTCACACCTCCCCAGGACGCTGTTCAACCGTCCCTTTATAAGTGGTGCCTTCTCCAAACACCCTTTTGAAACTGCCGCACATACCGGCAAGCCCTGCCCCCCTCTGGCCTCTACAATTCTCCACAACATTTACTACTGTGCGGACAGTGTGTATTCGTTGGTCTGTCTCCCGCCCCTCCCCCCAACCCCCCGGTAGAATGTTAGCTCCAGGGACTTCCCTGGTGGTCCAGTGGCTAAGTGCAGGGGGGCCCGGGTTCGATCCCTGGTCAGGGCACTAGATCCCACATGCCACAACTAAGAGTTCGCATGCTGCAACTAAAAGATCCCACGTGCCACAACTAAGACCCAGCGCAGCCAAATAAATAATTAAATAAGTATATTAAACAAAGAATGTCAGCTCCATAGGGGCACCCATAGCAGTACTACTCACGGATGCATGGTACACAGTGAAAGTCACTGAACGAATGACGGAATTTTTAGTAGATTTCAAACAAAGCCCGAGAACCACCTCATAGCATATCTCTACATTTCCTGGTCTTGACTTTGACTAGAAGTAGGAATACTAAAA